>NW_017213026.1:0-16012 GCF_001704415.2 Capra hircus | reverse complement strand
CAGTTTTAGCAGGTGGCGAGATCAAAACTTCAGTTTTTTCAGTATAATCAGAATTTACTACACAAGACACTACCGAAATTTCTTGAAAAGAAAGCAAGCTATGCCCAGTACAAGTCTTACAATGTCCTCAGGCAGGGGACTAGCACTCTCATTGGAATCTGAGTCACTGGCACATCAGGGGTTAATATTATTGAAGTGGTGGAACTGAGGTCTAGGCCTGAGCTACCTGGGGTTGTTTGGTACGGGTTGTTGTGTCTGTTTAGCAGGACATTTTGGCAAAACATGTTCTATTTGGCCTCAAGAGAAACATTTTGCATTTGTAAAGTCCTTTTTATTACGAATATTTTTTTTTCTGTTTTTTTTTTTCTTTTTTTTTTTGTTGGGTGAGGCCCCTCCTGAGGGGATTTTATGCAAGGAGCAAGCTCTGTTTTAAAGCTCTTTTGCTCAAAATATTGTCACTATCGTTTTCAAACTTAAGCAATGTTCTGGGAGGCTTTGGATATAAAGTGGGGAGTTCTTAAGCCCTGGGGAGGCGCAAGCAGAGGTTGCAGTGGTCGCCTTAAATAAGATAACTTTTTTAAAGGTTTGGTTTGTGTAGAGGGGGAGGGGGCTCTCCAGGGCGTTCGGCCGCTGCGTCCTGTAAGCACCCTCCTTCCTCGGGAGGAAGAGGAAGTCTCTCTCCTTTTGTTTGCCAATGGCAGAAAATACGATCTGCATAGAAGGTGGAGACCCACTACCATTTACCGCTATAGCCTCTCCCATAGGCTATCTAACAGCCTCATGACAGGGGTCCAGAACATTTGTAATCATATTTTACAGAGCAAAAGCATTTACAGGCCCATGCAAAGTATAGTAAGTTTTTAGCTGTTTTCCTACTCTCTCCAGGTGTCTAAGTTAACAGTGCCTTCTTCTGGAAACCAGGGACACTGTTCTTGTACAAAGGAAAAAAATGAATGAATATTGGAATTTTTAACTTTAATTCCTCGTTTAGTTAGTAACTGCAAGATTACTCCTATAAAAAAGCTGTCTTTCTTTTGATTCACTGTTACCCATGTCAGAAAATTAAGTCTTATAGAAAAGTCTACCTCAACAAAAGGTTTTACCTCTGGCGAGGGGGGTTTTGTTTTTAACCCTAGGATAGCAGGTTTCTTTTCAACCTCTAGAGCACCAGGTTTCTCTTAAACCCTTGAACACTTCCCACTCTTCCTCACCCTGTCTATCCTACAGGGGGGTCCGCGGCACCCTGAGTGGGGTCCTAGCCGTCCCGAACACTCAACACTGGGGGAGTACCCGAAAGTACTCCGGGGGGAGTGATTAAGTCACTCCGGGGGGAGCAACAGAGAGTGCTCCGGGGGGAGCAACGGAGAGGGCTCCGGGGGGAGCAGCAGAGAGTGCTCCGGGGGGAGCTTTTGCTCCGAGGAACCTACCTTCGAATAGCCTGTTCCGGGCGCCACTTGCCGGGGTCCTGGCCCGGTGGATCCAGGGAATTCGAAGGGTGGACGGCGTTGGCGTGGAAAGACTTGTTTGTTTATTAATGTAAGATTAGATTAAGAAACTATAGTGTAATAAGAAGATTAAGTGGAGGAAGAGGGCTGAATAGCTTGGTTTACGCGGAAGGCCAATAAAATTCCAGACAAGGAATCTGCACCATCTACGTTGGGCCACCGGCGCCGCGTGAATATCTAAGGGTGCCTCGCCTTAAGCTCCCTTTCGTGCGGGTCTTAACAGCCGGGGCAAGTAAGTAGACCTGGCGAGCCTCCGGCCCCAGATGGAGATTCAGCCTGAAGTTAAAGTAAAGAGCAGAGAGAGGGAAGGGGAGAGAAGAGGAGAGAGAGAGACATGGGGGGAGCCAGAGTCCCAAGAAACCAGGCCGAGAGATAGTTCGAGAAACTGGTCGCGATCCTTTATTGTTCAGAAGGCCTTTATACTTTTGATAAAACATGGAGATCAACGGTAACACAGAATTATGTAGCGTTCGCAGCCCAGACTCTTTCTATACATCATTTTGTATACAAAAGGTCTCAGGTGATTTACATTATCTTCTGGCCAAGAAGCTTGTTAACACTTTTTAGCTCTCCTTAATGAATGTTGATTTTGTTTCCCCCGAAGTGTTTTTCTTTAATTTGCATCTCCTTAAAGCATTAAAGTTACATCTCTATAGAACAAGGTGCAGTGGGATATAACAAAGAAGGTACTTAACTCAAAGATCTAATGTTGCTAATACCAGGTCTACTACTTGTTTTTCTATATACCAACTATATCTAAAAATAAAGGATATGAAAATTTGGCAGCAAGCATTGACTCAACAAATGAAACTTTTAATCAGTCCTATTCTAAGATTTTGACTCTTCGGAAGCCCCTACATTCCTAGGATGTTTTAAGCTTCCTGTGCCTCCTGCAGTCAGGAGGCCTCAAACAATCACACTCGCAGAGGTCCTGCAGGCAGGCTAGAAAGCCATCGGAGGGGGTTTTTAGATTGAAACACTCTTTCAAATGCAGAAGACTGAAACCTGAATTGACTTTTTCCAGAAAATGTCAGAAGAGTGGAAAAGCAGAGCACAAAAGCTGGCAGATTTTTGTTGGGGTACATGCTTAGGAATTTCCAGAGGGGTCCCTGAAGTCTGAGCACGCCTTGCGAATGTCAGCTTCCTTCCTCATGACCTTGTCACGGGCGGGATTCCTCACACTGGCTCCCGGCAGCTTTCCCACAGGGCTGTCCCACGTGCCACCGTGGTGTGAGTCCATACTCGGCTTGAAAAGTCGAGGCAGTGCAGGGAAAACAGGTTTCCCTGGAATGGACTGAGACATCTGGGGGACTCTGGGAATGTGGCACGACCCTGGAGTTCCTCTCGCCTTTCCTGTGGAGAGCGCCTCCACTTGAGATGCGACGGGAAAGCCGGGAATTCTTTCCCGACCACGCAGGGAAAGTATCCCTCCTCTCTAGCTAGGAGGCGAAAACGGGTCTCCTCTGGATGTGGGCGGGACTCTCGTGCTTCCTGTCGAGTGGAGACGAGCATGTTGGGGAACTTCTTGAGTTGCAGCAAGGGTGTGAATGACCCTTTGGAAGTTCCAGAGTTTAGGTGTGATTAGCCTCGAGACCCCTCAGCGGAAATGGCCTCATCTCGCCAGGAGAGGAGAACCTCCTGGATTTTCTCGAGTTGCAGGCAGATGCTCTCGACTTACGACGGTGACATCAGGGACCCCCTCTTGTGGGCCTCACGAAAGGGAAGTCCCCATGCGAGTTGCTCATGGGTCTCTCGGGATTCGTCTCCCGTCGATGCCGGGACCTAAGATCTTGTGTGGAGTCTGTGCCAAAACCTGAGGATTCCTCTCCAGTGCTGACATGTATCTTGGGGTATTTCTGGAGTCTCCCCAGGGGAGTCAGTCCTCGTCTCGAGTCGGGGGCATGCACGTGAGCTTTCCTCCGAGCTGTAGCAGCAGTGTTGAGCTTCCCTTTGCGAGGATCAAGGGATCTGTGGCTTTCCCTCGAGGCTTTCCCACGACGCTTTCCCACGACGCTTTCCCACAGGACTGTCCCACCTGCCACCTTGGTGTGAGTCGAACCTCTTCTTGAAAGTCGAGGCAGTGCAGGGAAAACAGGTTTCCCTGGAATGGACTAAGACATCTGTGGGACTCTGGGAATGGTGGCACGACCCTGGAGTTCCTCTCGCCTTCCCTGTGGAGAGCGCCCCCTCTTTGAGATGCGATGGGAACGCCGGGAATTCTTTCCCGACACGCAGGGAAAGGATCCCTCCTCTCGAGCTAGGAGTCGGAAACGGGGCTCCTCTGGATGTGGGCGGGAATCTCGTTCTTCCTCTCGAGTGGAGACTGGTATGTTGGTGATCTGCTTGAATTGCCAGAAAGGGTGTGAAGGACCCTTTGGAAGTTCCAGAATTTAGGTGTGATTAGCCTCGAGACACCTCAGCGGAAATGGGCCTCATCTCACCTGGAGAGGAGAACCTCCTGGATTTTCTAGAGTTGCGGCAGGTGCTCTCGACTTACAACGGGGACCTCAGGGACCCGCTGTGGTGGCGTCAGGAAAGGCCAGTCCCCATGCGAGTTGCTCGGGGGTCTCTCGGGATTACTCTCCCGTCGATGCCGGGGCCTAAGATCTAGTGTGGAGACGGTGCCGGGACCTGAGGATTCCTCTCCAGTGCTGACATGGATCTTGGGGTACTTCTGGAGTCTCCCCAGGGGAGTCAGTCCTCGTCTCGAGTGGGGGCATGCACGTGCGCTTTCCTCCCCAGCTGTTGCAGCAGTGTCACGATTCCCTTCAAGTGGATCAAGGGATCTTTGGCTTTCCCTCGAGGCTTTCCCGCGAGGCTTTTCCCACAGGGCTCTCCCACGTGTCAACGTGGTGTGAGTCGATCCTCGGCTTGAAAATCGAGGCAGTGCAGGGAAAACAGGATTTCCTGGAATGGACTGAGACATCTGGGGGACGCTGGCAATGGTGGTACGACCCTGGAGTTCCTCTCGCCTTTCCTGTGGAGAGCGCCTCCTCTTGAGATGCAACGGGAACGCCGGGAATTCTTTCCCGAGCACGCAGGGAAAGGTTCCCTCCTCTCAGGCTAGGAGGCAGAAACGGGGCTCCTCTGGATGTGGGCGGGACTCTCGTGCTTCCTCTCGAGTGGAGACGGGTATGTCAGGGGAACTTCTTGAGTTGCAGCAAGGGTGTGAAGGACCCTTTGGAAATTCCAGCGGTTAGGGTGTGAATAGCCTCGAGACACCTCAGCGGAAATGGGCCTCATCTCGCCTGGAGGGGAGAACCTCCTGCATTTTCTCCAGTTGCGGCGGGTGCTCTCAACTTAAGACGGGGACCACAGGGACCCTCTCTGGTGGCCTCAGGAAAGGCCAGTCCCCATGCGAGTTGCACGGGGGCCTCTCGGGATTCCTCTAACGTCGATGCTGGGGCCTAAGACCTTGTGTGGAGTCGGTGCCGGAACCTGAGGATTCCTCTCCAGTGCTGACATGGATCTTGGGGTACTTCTGGAGTCTCCCCAGGGGAGTCAGTCCTCGTCTCCAGTGAGGGTATTAACGTGCGCTTTCCTCCCGAGCTGTAGCACCAGTGTCGCGATTACATTCGCCTGGATCAAGGTATCTGTGGATTTCCCTCGAGGCTTTCCCACGAGGCTTTCCCACGACGCTTTCCCACAGGGCTGTCCTACGTACCACCGTGGTGTGAGTCGAGCCTCAGCTTGAAAGTCAAGGGAGTGCAGGGAAAACAGGTTTCCCTGAATGGACTGAGACATCTGGGGGGACTCTGGGAATGGTGGCACGACCCTGGAGTTCCTCTCGCCTTTCCTGTGGAGGGCGCCACCTCCTGAGATGCGTCGGGAACGCCGGGCATTCTTTCCCGACCACACAGGGAAAGGATCCCTCCTCTCGAGCTAGGAGGCGGAAACGGGGCTCCTCTGGATGTGGGCGGGACTCTCGTGCTTTCTCTCGAGTGGAGACGGGTATGTCGGCGAACTTCTTGAGTTGCAGATATGGTGTGGAAGGACACTTTGGAAGTTCCAGAGGTTAGGTGTGATTAGCCTGGAGACACCTCAGCAGAAATGGGCCTCATCTCGCTTGGAGGGCAAAACCTCCTGGATTTTCTCGATTTGGGGCAGGTGCTCTCGACTTACGACGGGGACATCAGGGACCCGCTCTTGTGGCCTCACGAAAGGCCAGTCCCCATGCGAGTTGCTCATGGGCCTGTCGGGATTCCTCTCCATTTGATGCCGGGACCTAAGATCTTGTGTGGAGTCTGTGCCAAAACCTGAGGTTTCCTCTCCATTGCTGACATATATCTTGGAGTACTTCTGGAATCTCCCCAGGGGAGTCACTCCTCGTCTCAAGTGGGGGCATGCAAGTGCGCTTTCCTCCGAGCTGTAGCAGCAGCGTTGAGCTTCCCTTCGCGAGGATCAAGGTGTCTGTGGCTTTCCCTCGAGGCTTTCCACGACGCATTCCCACGACGCTTTCCCACCAGGCTTTCCCACGAGGCTTTCCCACAGTGATGTCCCACGTGCCACCGTGGTGTCAGTCGATCCTCGGTTTGAAAGTCGAGGCAGTGCCGGGGAAACAGGCTTCCCTGGAATGGACTGAGACATCTGGGGGACTCTAGGAATGGTGACACGACCCTGGAGTTCCTCTCGCCTTTCCTGTGGAGAGCGCCTCCTCTTGAGATGCGAAGGACGCCAGGAATTCTTTCCCGAAGACGCAGGGAAAGGATCCCTCTTCTCGAGCTAGGAGACAGAAACGGGGCTCCTCTGGATGTGGGCGGGACTCTCGTGCTTCCTCTCCAGTGGAGATGGGTATGTCGGGGAACTTCTCGAGTTGCAGCAAGGGTGTGAAGGACCCTTGGGAAGTTCCAGAGGTTAGGTGTGATTAGCCTCGAGACGCCTAGGCGGAAATGGGCCTCATCTCGCCTGGAGGGGAGAACCTCCTGGATTTTCTCGAGTTGCGGCAGGTGTTCTCGACTTACGACGGGGACCTCAGGGACCCGCTCTTGTGGCCTCAGGAAAGGCCAGTCCCCATGCGAGTTGCTCGGGGGCCACTCGGGATTTCTCTCCCGTCGATACTAGGGCCTAAGACCTTGTGTGGAGTCGGTGCCGGAACCTGAGCATTCCTCTCCAGTGCTGACATGGATCCTGGTGTACTTCTGCAGTCTCCCCAGGGGAGGCAGTCCTCGTCTCTAGTGGGGGCATGCACGTGCGCTTTCCTACCGAGCTTTAGCAGCAGTGTCACGCTTCCCTTGGCGTGGATCAAGGGATCAGGGGCTTTCCATCGAGGCTTTCCCAAAAGCCTTTCCCATGAGGCTTTCCCACAGGGCTGTCCCACGTGCCACCGTGGTGTGAGTCGATCCTCGGCTTGAAAGTCGAGGCAGTGCAGGGAAAACATGTTTCCCTGGAATGGACTGAGACATCTGTGGTCTCTGAGAATGGTGGCACGACCCTGGAGTTCCTCTCGCCTTTCCTGTGGAGAGCGCCTCCTCTTGAGATGCGACGGGAACACCAGGAAATCTTTCCCGACCACGCAGGGAAAAGATCCCTCCTCTCCAGCTAGGAGGCGGAAACGGGGCTCCTCTGGATGTGGGCGGAACTCTCGTGCTTCCTCTCGGGTGGAGACGGGTATGTCGGGGAACTTCTTGAGTTGCAGCAGGGGTGTGAAGAACCCTTTGGAAGTTACAGAGATTAGGTGTGATTAGACTCGAGACGCCTGAGCGGAAATGGGCCTCATCTCGCCTGGAGGGGAGAACCTCCTGGATTTTCTCGAGTTGCGGCAGGTACTCTCGACTTACGACGGGGACCACAGGGACCCGCTCTGGTGGACTCAGGAAAGGCCTGTCCCCATGAGAGTTGCTGGGGGGCCTCTCGGGATTCCTCTCCCGTCGATGCTAGGGCCTAAGACCTTGTATGGAGTCAGTGTCGGAACCTCAGGATTCCTCTCCAGTGCTGACATGGATCTTGGGGTACTTCTGGAGTCTCCCAGGGCAGTCAGTCCTCGTCTCGAGTGGGGGCATGCATGTGCGCTTTCCTCCCGAGCTGTAGCAGCAGTGTCGCGCTTCCCTTCGCGTAGATCAAGGGATCTGTGTCTTTCCCTCGAGGCTTTCCCTCGAAGCTTTAGCAAGAGGCTTTCCCACGAGGCTTTCCCACAGGGCTGTCCCACGTGCCACCGTGGTGTGGAGTCGATCCTCGGCTTGAAAGTCGAGCCAGTGCAGAGAAAACAGGTTTCCCTGGAATGGACTGAGACATCTGAAGGACTCTGGGTATGTGGCACGACCCTGGAGTTCCTCTCGCCTTTCCTGTGGAGAGCGCCTCCTCTTGAGATGCGACGGGAACGCCAGGAATTCTTTCCCAACCACGCAGGGAAAGGATCCCACCTCTCGAGCTAGTAGGCGGAAACGGTGCTCCTCTGGATGTAGGCGGGACTCTCGTGCTTCCTCTCGAGTGGAGTCTGGTTTGTCGGGGAACTTCTTGAGTTGCAGCAAGGGTGTGAAGGACCCTTTGGAAGTTCCAGAGTTTAGGTGTGATTAGCCTCGAGACGCCTCAGCGGAAATGGGCCTCATCTGGCCTGGAGGGGAGAACCTCCTGGATTTTCTCGAGTTGCGGCAGGTGCTTTCGACTTACGACGGGGACCTCAGGCACCCGCTCTGGTGGCCTCAGGAAAGGCCAGTCCCCATGCGAGTTCCTCGAGGGCCTCACGGGGGCCTCTCGGGTTTCCTCTCCCGTCGATGCTGGGGCCTAAAACTTGTGTGGAGTCAGTGCCGGAACCTGAGGATTCCTCTCCTGTGCTGACATGGATCTTGGGGTACTTCTGGAGTCTCCCAGGGGAGTCAGTCCTTGTCTCGAGTGGGGGCATGCCACATGTGCTTTCCTCCCCAGCTGTAGCAGCAGTTTCACGCTTCCCTTCAAGTGGATCAAGGGATCGGTGGCTTTCCCACGAGGGTTTCCCACAGGGCTGTCCCACGTGTCACCGTGGTGTGAGACAATCCTCGGCTTGAAAGTCGAGGCAGTGCACGGAAAACAGGTTTCCCTGGAATGGACTGAGACATCTGGGGACTCTGGGAATGGTGGCACGACCCTGAAGTTCCTCTCGCCTTTCCTTTGGAGAGCGCCTCCTCTTGAGATGCGACGGGAGGCCGATAATTCTTTCCCGACCACGCAGGGAAAGGATCCCTCCTCTCGAGCTAGGAGGCGGAAACGGGGCTCCTCTGCATGTGGGCGGGACTCTCCTGCTTCCTCTCAGTGGAGTCGGGAATGTTGCGGAACTTCTTGAGTTGCAGCAAGGGTGTGAAGGACCCTTTGGAAGTTCCAGAGTTTAGGATGTGATTAGCCTCGAGACGCCTCAGCGGAAATGTGCCTCATCTCGCCTGGACGGGAGAACCTCCTGGATTTTCTCCAGGTGCGACAGGTGCTCTGGACTTACGAAGGGGACCTCAGGGACCCGCTGTGGTTGCGTCAGGAAAGGCCAGTCCCCATGGGAGTTGCTCGGGGGCCTATCGGGCTTACTCTCCCTTCGATGCAGGGGCCTAAGATCTTGTGTGGAGCCGGTGCAGGAACCTGAGGATTCCTCTCCAGTCCTGACATGGATCTTGGGGTACTTCTGGAGTCTCCCCAGGGGAGTCAGTCCTCGTCTCGAGTGGGGGCATGCACGTGGGCTTTCCTTTCGAGCTGTAGCAGCAGTGTCCCACTTCCCTTCGCATGGATCAAGGGATCTGTGGCTTTCCCTCGAGGCTTTCCCACGAGGCTTTCCCACGAGGCTTTCCCACAAGGCTGTCCCACGTGCCACCGTGGTGTGAGTCGATCCTCGGCTTGAAAGTCGAGGCAGTGCAGGGAAAACAGGTTTCCCTGGAATGGACTGAGACATCTGGGGGACTCTGGGAATGGTGGCACGACCCTGGAGTTCCTCTCGCCTTTTCGGTTTAGAGCCCCTCCTCTTGAGATGCGACGGAATCGCCGGGAATTCTTTCCCGACCACGCAGGGAAAGGATCCCACCTCTCGAGCTAGGACGCGGAAACGGGCTCCTCTGGATGCGGGCGGGACTCTCGTGCTTCATCTCGAGTGGAGACGGGTATGTCGGGGAACTTCTTGAGTTGCAGCAAGGGTGTGAAGGACCCTTTTGAAGTTCCATAGTTTAGGTGTGATTAGCCTCGAGACACCTCAGCGGAAATGTGCCTCATCTCGCCTGGACGCGAGAACCTCCTGGATTTTCTCGAGTTGCGACAGGTGCTCTCGACTTACGAAGGGAACCTCAGGGACCCGCTCTGGTGGCCTTAGGAAAGGCCAGTCCCCTTGGGAGTTGCTCGAGAGCCTCGCGGGATTCTTCTTCCGTCGATGCCGGGGCCTAAGACCTTGTGTGGAGTCGGTGTCGGAACCTGAGGATTCCTCTCCAGTGCTGACATGGATCTTGGGGTACTTCTGGAGTCTCCCCAGTGGAGTCAGTCCTCGTCTCGAGTGGGGGCATGCACGTGCGCTTTCCTCCCGAGCTGTAGAGCAGTGTCACGCTTCCCTTCGCATGGATCAAGGGATCTGTGGCTTTCCCTCCAGGCTTTCCCACGAGGCTTTCCAACGAGGCTTTCCAGAGGGTTGTCCCACGTGCCACTGTGGTGTGAGTCGAACCTCGCCTGAAAGTCGAGGCAGTGCAGGGAAAACAGGTTTCCCTGGACTGGACTGAGACATCCAGGGGACTCTGGGAATGGTGGCCACAACCCTGGAGTTCCTCTCGTCTTTCCTGAGGAGAGCGCATCCTCTTGAGATGTGATGGGAACACCGGGTATTCTATCCCGACCACGCAGGGAAAGGATCCCTCCTCTCGAGCTAGGAGGCGGAAACGGGGATCCTCTGGTTGTGGGCGGGATTCTCGTGCTTCATGTTGAGTGGAGACGGGTATGTCGGGGAACTTCTTGAGTTGCAGCAAGGGTGTGAAGGACGCTTTGGAAGTTCCACAGTTTAGGTGTGATTAGCCTCGAGACGCCTCAGCTGAAATGGACCTCATCTCGCCTGGAGGGGAGAACCTCCTGGATTTTCTCGAGTTGCTGCAGGTGCTCTCGACTTACGACGGGGACCTCATGGACCCGCTCTGGTTACCTCAGGAAAGGCCAGTCCCCATGTGAGTTACTAGAGGTCCTGTCGGCTATTCCTCTCCCGTCGATGCCAGGGCCTAAGACCTTGTGTGGAGTCGGGGCCGGAACCTGAGGATTCCTCTCCAGGGCTGACATGCATCTTGGGGTATTTCTGGAGTCTCCCCAGGGGAGTCAGTTCTCGTCTCGAGTAGGGGCATGCACGTGCGCTTTCCTCCCGTGTTGTAGCAGCAGTGTCACGCTTCCCGTCGCGTGGATTTAGGGATCTGTGGCTTTCCCTCGAGGCTTTCCCACGAGGCTTTCCCACGAGGCTTTCCCACAGGGTTGTCACACGTGCCACCAGGTGTGAGTCGATCCTCAGCTTGAAAGTCGAAGCAGTGCAGGGAAAACAGGATCCTCTGGAATGGACTGAGACATCTGGGGGACTCTTGGAATGGTGGCACGACCCATGAGTTCCTCTCGCCTTTCCTGTGCAGCGCGCCTCCTCTTGAGTTGCGTCGAAACGTCGGGAATTCTTTCCCGAGGAAGCAGGGAAGGATCCCTCATCTCGAGCTTGGAGGAGGAAACGGAGCTCCTCTGGGGGTTGCCGGACCCTCGTGCTTCCTCTGGAGTGGAGACGGGTATGTCGGGGAACTTCTTGAGTTTTAGCAAGGGTTTTTAGGACACTTTGGAAGTTCCAGAGTTTAGTTGTGATTACTCTCGAGACGCCGCAGAGAAAATGGGCCTCATCTCGACTGGAGCAGAGAATCTCCTGGATTTTCTCGAGTTGCGGCAGGTACTCTCGACATACGACCGTGACCTCAGGGAGAGTGTAGCAGATGTGTCACGCTTCCCGTCCCGGGTATCAAGGGATCTGTGGCTTTCCCTCGAGACTTTCTCACAGGGCTGTCCCACATGCCACCATGGTGTGAGTGGATCCTCGGCGTGAAAGTCGAGGCCAGTGCTGGGAAAACGGGTTCCTCTGAAATGGACTGAGACATCTGGGGGACTCTTGAAATGGTGGCACGACCCTGGAGTTCCTCTTGCCTTTCCTATTGAGAACCCTTGCTTTTGAGATGCCATGGGAACGCCGAAAAATCTTTCCTGACTAAGCAGGATAGGATCCTTCATCTCGGAAACGGGGTTCCTCTGAATGTGGGCGGGACCCTCGTGCTTCCTCTCGTGTGGAGACGGGTATGTCGGAGAACTTCTTGAGTTGCCAGCAAGGACCCTTTTTAATTTCCAGAGGTTAGGTGTGATGAGCCTCCAGACACCTCAGAGGAAATGGGCCTCATCCCGCCTGGAGGGGAGAACCTCCTGGATTTTACCCAGTTGCGGCAGGTGCTCTCGAGTTACGACGGGTCTTCAGGGACCCGCTCTGGTGGCCTCAGGAAAGGCCAGTCCCCAGGCGAGTTACCAGGGGGCCTTTAGGGATTCCTCTCCCATCGATGCCGGTGCCTAAGACCTTGTGTGGAGTCGGGGCCAGACCCTGAGGATGCCTCTCCAGTGCTGACATGAATCTTTCCGTACTTCTGGAGTCTCACCAGGGGAGTCAGTCCTCATCTCGTGTGGGGGCATGCACCTGCCATTTCCTCACGACCTGCAGCAGCAGTGTCACGCTTGCCGACGTGTGGATCAAGGGATCTGTCGCTTTCCATTGAGGCTTTCCCACGAGGCTTTCCAACAGGGCTGTCCCACGTGCCACGGTGGTGTGAGTCGATCCTCGGCGTGAACGTCGAGGCAGTGCAGGGAAAACAGTTTCTTCTGGAATGGACTTAGACATCTGGGGGACTCTTGGAATGCTGGCAAGGCCCTGGAGTTCCTCTCGTCTTTCCTGTGGAGAGCGCCTCCTCTTGAGATGCGACGGGAAGGCCGGGAATTCTTTCCCGACGACGAAGGGAAAGGATCCCTCTTCTCGAGCTACGAGGCGGAAACGGGGCTCCGCTGGATATGGGCGGGAACCTCGTCCTTCCTCTCGAGTGGATATGGGTATGTCGGAGAACTTCTTGACTTGCAGCAAGGGTGTGAAGGACCCTTTGGAAGTTCCAGAGGTTAGGTGTGATTAGCCTCGAGACGCCTCAGCGGAAATGGGCCTCATCTCGCCTGGAGGGGAGAACCTCCTGGATTTTCTCGAGTTGCGGCAGGTGCTCTCGAGTTACGACGGAGACCTCAGGGACCCGCTCTGGTGACCTCAGGAAAGGCCAGTCCCCATGCGAGGTGCTAGGGGGCCTCTCAGGATTCCTCTCCGGTCGATGCCGGGGCCTAAGACCTTGTGTGGAGTCGGGACCAGAACCTGAGGATTCCTCTCCAGTGCTGACATGGATCTTGGCGTACTTCTGGAATCTCCCAAGCTTGCGTCAGTCCTCGGCTCGAGTGGGGTCATGCACGTGCGCTTTCCTCCCGAGCGGTAGCAGCAGTGTCACGCTTCCCTTCTCGTGGATCAAGGAATCTGTGGCTTTCCCTAGAGTCTTTCCCATTAGGCTTTCCCACAAGGCTATTCCACTTGCCACTATGGTGTGAGTCGATCCTCGGCGTGAAAGTCGAACCAGTGCAGGGAAAACAGGAACCTCCTTCCCCACAGTAGGGGATACACTGTCCCCTTGGGCGGGTATCTCCAGGGCACTCGCGCTGGGGGGTTGCCCGCGGAGGTGCGGGCCTCAGGCTCCACGTGAGAAAAGCCCCAAATTGCATTAGCTGCCAGTCCAGACGCTGGCCCCTCAGGTCTCTGGCCGGAGCCTTGGGCTCCAGGCAACTCAAAACCCTCGGGGGTGGCACTCTGGGAATGCTGTAGGGAAAGGATGCCAAGAACCCACGGAGGAGTTGGGGAGGGGGCATGGGGGAAACGGAGGCGAGGACAGCGAGGGATCTAGGTGGAGGCGCTGGAGAGAGCGTCTGGTGTCCCGGAATGCCTCGGAGGAGCCAGCGGGGGACAGTCGAGGTCCAGGGACCTGTGGAATGTGAAAAGGTGGGAAATCTCAGAGCAAGGCAGGCTGGGAAAGGGGGCGTTGGTGGCCAATTCAAAGGGACCTAGGGGCGTTTCCTGGGCGGTGAGTTCCCTTGGCATTGCTGAGGACCCCTGATTGATCCACTCGGGGTTGAACCCACCCCCCGCTGCGAGGGAGGGCCACAAACCAAAGCCCCCGAACTGCCCGCCCACCCCAACGGGGATCTTGGCGGTCCAGGGCACAGCCGTGCCCGGGAAAAGCCCACTCGCTCCACGGGACTCCGTCCAGGGTCTCTGCTTGGAAAGAGGCCAGGGGCGGCCCCCTCCATCTACCCACCCAAACCCTATTGACGTCAATGGTGGCGGAGACGCCTCCCGTTCTCCAGAGTCCTGAGCTGCTGGGTCCCCGCCCACTCAGCCAGCAGTCTGCAGCGTGCCCGTGTGCCTCTCCCACCATGGCTTCGTCCGGCTCCTCCAGCACCTCAAGCGGTACGTTTGCCCTCGGTCCCTGTGGTCGGATCACATCTCAGGGGATTTGCGGGTGGCCTGGGCAAGGGCTCTCGGCCAATGTGTTGACCCCCCTCCCACCCGAGAACGGCTGGGACCCATCGGCCAGGCCCGGGGTTCCGAGGCGTCAGGTGTGCCCAAATTCGGAGGGCGTGGCATCGTTCGTTCATCTTGCTCCTTTGGCACACACATGGCTTCTCCGTTCTCTTTTCTGGGAAGACAGTGTTGTTTCAGGGGGCGTGCTGCGGGGGGCGGGGACCGGGGTTGGGGGGTGGTGGGAGCGGGTGCTTTGCTGGGATGAGGCCCTTTATCCTCACATCTTCATGTGGGAATGGGAGTCGGGGAGCTCTGTGGCCTTGCTGCCTTCAGTGGCTTCCTCTGCACAGGGGCCTAGTGGCTTCTGCCTTTTGTCAGGCGTTACGGGGTTTGGGCGTCGCTTTGGTGGCCTTGGCCTTAGCCTTGGCCTGGGCCTTGGCCTTGCCCTTGGCGTTGCTGTTGCCCTTGCCTTGGTCTTGGGCTTGGCCTTGCCCTGCCCTTGAACTTGAACTTGACCTTGAACTTGACCTTGAACTTGACCTTGACCTTGGCTTGACCTGGAACTTGACCTTGACCTTGACCTTGAACTTGAACTTGGGCTTGACCTTGAACTTCAACTTGAACTTGACCTTGAACTTGAACTTCAACTTCAACTTCAACTTGACCTTGAACTTGACCTTGACCTTGAACTTGAAATTGACTTTGAACTTGAACTTGACTTTGAACTTGAACTTGAACTTGAACTTGACGTTGAACTTGAACTTGAACTTGACCTTGAACTTGACTTTGAACTTGAACTTGAACTTGACCTTGAACTTGATCTTGACCTTAACATTGAACTTGAACTTGAACTTGACCTTGAACTTCTACTTGAACTTGAACTTGACCTTGAACTTGAACTTGAACTTCAACTTGAACTTGAACTTCACCTTGACCTTGAACTTGAACTTGACCTTCAACTTGAACTTCAACTTGAACTTGAAGTTGACCTTGACCTTGAACTTGAACTTGACCTTGAACTTGAACTTCAACTTGAACTTGTACTTGAACTTCAACTTGAACTTGTCTCTGACCTTGAACTTCAACTTGAACTTGAACTTGACCTTGACCTTGAACTTGAACTTCACTTTGAACTTGAACTTGACCTTGACCTTGAACTTGACCCTGAACTTTACCTTGGCCTTGAACTTGAAGTTGACCTTGAACTTGAACTTAAACTTCACCTTGATCTTGAGCTTGAACTTGAACTTTAACTTGACCTTGAACTTGACCTTGACCTTGACCTTGAACTTGACCTTGACCTTGATCAACAACGGGAGACCTCGAGATTTGCTCAGAGCACCGGAGGTCCAGAAGCAGGGCCCTGTATCTCCCCTTCCCTTTGTGATCATTGCAAAGACATTCCTAGCTGATAGCGGGAGTGCCCTGAAGAAGCAAGCAGTGGGAGTGTGTTTGACACGACTGTGTGCCTTCCTGGCCTCAGCTCCACAAGGGGCCTTTCCTCTCGAAGTAGGCCCCATGTCCCCTTGGGGAGGGTGTCATGCCTCTTTTCTCCTCACTGCCAAAGGGTGGAGCCAAGCTCGCTCTGTCAGAGGTACAAAAACAGCAATTGAATGGATTTTCAAGCTCTTGCTAGGCTGCACCCTTTCAGGGCCCACTTTACTGAAACAGGTGCTCTGTGGCCCCTGGTTGGGTATGCAGGTTCACAAACAGGGTGAGATCCTGTCCAAGCCAAGAATTTTCCTGAAAGACCTAGGCTCACTAGAAGCTCTCCTCCAGAGCAAAGGGGATAGAGGAGATGTATGGAGGAGTCTTTGCCTTTCCCTGTGAGTGTGGGCTAGTCCTACGGCCCCAAGCTCAGGGATAACTGCCTCTAAGAAAGGAATGGCAAGAAGCGCTATTCTTGGAGGTTGGGACAGGGAGTTCGCAGCATGTGGGAAAGAAAGAGCTTGCTTCGGGAAGAAGAGGCCAACCCACCTGG
>NW_017213025.1:0-16013 GCF_001704415.2 Capra hircus | reverse complement strand
TTTGGAATATAGCAAAGGAAATATAGCAGTTTTTGATGTTAGCAATACTAGACTTTTTGAGTTAATGGATTTTCACTTTTGTAATAGATCACTGTACTTTGTTATATATCACTGTGTCCTTTCTATGTAAGAATGTAACTTTATCATATCTTAAGACTAAATAGATCTTAAGGGGAGAATTGATGAAAGGATTTTTCATTTGTTAGGCTGATGTTTGCTGATAAATCTCCATGTTCCCCTACCCTTATAATGAATATAACTAGTATATAGGAGAAATAAGTATTAACCTTTAAGCATATAGGAGAAATAAGAATTCACCTTTAAGACTAATCATGTTAACCTTGGGTTAAATAAATTCCTTTCTTGATTGTAACTCACTACACCCTCACCCTATAGGAATGTAACTTTATTTGGAGGGTGGTGCCTGGTTTAAGAAAAAACACCCTTGGAAGAAATAAGTTTATTTGGTTATCAGAAAGAAAGGATCATAAAATGTCAGCAGGTCTCATTCATGGCCAGAAGATGATGTAAGATCCCTAAGACCTTTTTTTTATACATTTATGTGAAGCACCTGATTTTGATAAAGGTCAGGATGCCGACTCCTGCGTGACTCTGTATTCATCCCTATGTGTAACAAGAGGTATACAAGCAAAACCAAAAATAAAGAAATCAGATCAGTTTCCGGAAAAGACTGATTCCCCCATGTCGCTTCTTTTTTGCTCCCGTTTTTCTGGCTGAATTCTCTACTGGAGGATGGATGTTATTCCACGTAATCCAAGTTATTCAGCCTCTTTTTCTCCAATAATCTTCCTACTACACTATCCATTTCTAATCTCTTTATATCTGGGATTAAATATGTATATTTCCAAAGACGACGACTACGTCCCCACCTTCGAATCACCCTGGATCCACCGGGGCTGGACCACGGCACTTTCCCTGCTTGGTCGGGAAAGAATTCCCGGCGTTCCCACCGAATCTCAAGAAGAGGCGCTCTCCACAGGAAAGGCGAGAGGAATTCCAGGGTCGTGCCACAATTCCAAGAGTCCCCCAGATGTCTCAGTCCATTCCAGAGGAACCTGTTTTCCCTGCACTGCCTTGATTTTCACGCCGAGGATCGACTGGCACCACGGTGGCACGTGGGACAGCGATGTGGGAAAGCCTCGTGGGAAAGCCTCGAGGGAAAGCCCCGTGGGAAATACCTCGAGGGAAAGACACAGATCTCTTGATCCACGCGACGGGCAGAGTGACACTGCTACTGCAGCTCGGGAGGTAAGCGTTCTTGCATGATCCCGCTGAGAAGAGGACTGACACCCCTGGGGAGACTCAAGAAGTACCCCAAGAACCATGTCAGCACGGGAGAGGAATCCTCAGGTACCGGCCTCGACTTCACACAAGGTCTTAGGCCCCCACCATCGACGGGAGAGGAATCCCGAGAGGCCCCGTAGCCACTCGGATGGGAACTGGCCTTTCCTGACGCCACCAGAGCGGGTCCCTGAGGTCCCAGCCGAACGTTGAGAACACCTGCCACAATTCGAGAAAATCCAGGAGGTTCTCCCCACCAGGCAAGATGAGGCCAATTTCCGCTGAGGCTCTCGAGGCTAATCACACCTAAACTCTGGAAATTCCAAAGGTTCCTTAACAACCTTGCTGAAACTCAAGAAGTTCCCCGACATACCGTCTCCACTCCAGAGGAAGCACGAGGGTCCCGCCCACATCCAGAGGAGCCCCGTTTATGCCTCGGACCTCGAGATGACGGATCCTTTCCCTGCTTGGTCGGGAAAGAATTCCCGGCGTTCCCGTCCCATCTCAAGAGGAGGCGCTCTCCACAGGAAAGGCGAGCGGAACTCCAGGGTCGTACCACCATTCCAAGAGTCCCCCAGATGTCTCAGTCCATTCCAGAGGAACATGTTTTTCCTGCACTGCCTCGACTTTCAAGCCGAGGATCGACTCACACCCTGGTGGCAGGTGGGAAAGCCCTGTGGGAAAGACTCCTGGGAAAGCCTTGAAGGAAAGACTTGAGTGAAAGCTACAGATCCCTTGACCACGCGTTAGGAAGCGTGACACTGCTGCTACAGCTCGGGAGGAAAGCGCACGTGCATGCCCACACTCGAGACGAGGACTGACTTCCCTGGGGAGACTCCAGAAGTACCCCAAGAACCATGTCAGCACTGGAGAGGAATCCTCAGGATCCGGCCTCGACTCCACACAAGGTCTTAGGCCCCGGCATCGACCCAAGAGGAATCCCGAGAGTCCCCCTGGCAACTTGCATGGGGACTGGCCTTTCCTGAGGCCACGAGACCGGGTCCCTGAGGTCCCCGTCGTAATTCGAGAGCACCTGCCGTAACTCGAGAAAATCCAGGAGGTTCTCCCCTACAGCAAAATGAGGCCTATTTCCACTGACGCATCTAGAGGCTAAGCACACCTAACCTCTGGAACTTCCAATGGTTCCTTCACACACTTGCTGCAACTCAAGAGCTTTCCCGACACACCCGTCTACACTCAAAGGAAGCACGAGGGTCCCGCCCACATCCAGAGAAGCCCTGAGCCCCCCTCGAGGCTCCAAAGGAGAGATCTTTTAAATGCTTGCATTTCCCGAGTCGAAGACCTTGTGTTGAGTTGGGACCGGAAACTGAGGATTCCTCTCCAGTGCTGACGTGGATTTTTGGGTACTTCTGGACTCTCCCCAGGGGAGTCAGTCCTCGTCTCGAGTGGGGAAATGCACGTGGGCTTTCCTCCCTAAAGGTGGCAGCAGTGTCATGCTACCCGACGGGTGGATCAAGGGATGTGTGGCTTTCCCTGTAGGATTTCCCATGAGGCTTTCCCACGAGGCTAACACACAGGGCTGTCCCACGTGCCACCGTGGTGTGAGTCGATCCTCGGCGTGACAGTCAAGGCAGTGCAGGTAAAAGAGTTTCCTTTGGAATGGACTCAGTCCTCTGGGGGACTCTTGGATTGTTGGCACGACCCTGGAGTTCCTCTCGCCTTTCCTGTGGAGAGCGCTTCCTCTTGAGATGCGACGGGAATGCCGGGAATTCTTTCCCGACCACGCAGGGAAAGGATCCCTCATCTCGAGCTACAAGGAGGAAAAGGGCCTCCTCTGGATGTGCAAGGGACGCTCGCGCTTCCTCTCGAGTGGACAAGGGTATGTCGGGGAACTTCTTGAGTTGCAGCAAGGGTGTGAAGGACCCTATGGAAGTTCCAAAGGTTAGATGTGATTAGCCTCGAGTCGCCTCAGCGGAAATGGGCCTCATCTAGCCTGGAGGGGAGAATCTACAGGATTTTCTCGAGTTGCGGTAGGTGCTCTCGATTTACGACGGGGACCACAGGGACCGTATCTGATGGCCTCAGGAAAGGCCACTCTCCGTGCGAGTTGCTTATTGGCCTCTCGGGATTCCTCTCCCGTCGATGCCGGGGCCTAAGACCTTGTGTGGATCCGTGCCGGAACCTGAGGATTCCTCTCCAGTGCTGACATGGATCTTGGGATTCTTCTGGAGTCTCCCCAGGGTAGTCAGTCCTCGTTACGAGTGGGGGCAGGCACGTGCGGTTTCCTCCCGAGCTGTAGCAGCGGCGTCATGATTCCCTTCGCGTGGATCAAGGGATCTGAGGCTTTCCGTCGAGGCTTTCCCACGAGGCTTTCCCACGAGACTTTCCCACAGGGCTGTCCCAGGTGCCACCGTGATGTGAGTCGATCCTCGGCATGAAAGTTGAGGCAGTGCAGGGAAAACAGGTTTCCCTGGAATGGAGTGAGCCTCTGCGGGACTCTGGGAATGGTGGCACGACCCTGGAGTTCCTCTCGCCTTTCCTGTGGAGAGCGCCTCCTCTTGAGATGCGACGGGAACGCCGGGAATTCATCCAGAACACGCAGGGAAAGGATCCCTTCTCTCGAGCTAGGAGGCGGAAACGGGGCTCCTCTGGATGTGGGCGGGACCTCGTGCTTCCTCTCGAGTGGAGACAGGTATGTCGGGGAACTTCTTGAGTTGCAGCAAGTGTGTGAAGGACCCTTTGGAAGTTCCAGTGGTTAGGCGTGATTAGCCTTGAGATGTCTCAGCAGAAAGGGGCCTCATCTCTCCTGGAAGGGAGAACCTCCTGGATTTTCTCGAGTTGCGGCAGGTGCTCTCGACTTACGACGGGGACCTCAGGGACCCGCTCTGGGGGCCTCAGGAAAGGCCAGTCCCCATGCGAGTTGCGCAGGGGCCTCTCGGGATTCCTCTCCCGTCGATGCTGGGGCCTAAGACCTTGTGTGGAGTCGGTGCCAGAAACTGAGGAGTCCTCTCCAGTGCTGACATGGATCTTGGGATACTTCTTGAGTCTCCCCAGGGCAGTCAGTCCTCGTTACGAGTGGGGGCATGCACGTGCAATTTCCTCCCGAGCTGTAGCAGCAGTGTCACGCTTCCCTTCGCGTGGAACAAGGGATCTGTGGCTTTCCCTCGAGGCTTTCCCACGAGGCTTTCCCATGAGGCTTTCCCACAGGGCTGTCCCACGTGCCACCTTGGTGTGAGTCGATCCTCGGCTTGAAAGTCCAGGCAGTGAAGGGAAAACAAGTTTCCCTGGAATGGACCGAGACATCTGGGAGACTCTGGGAATGGTGGCACGACCCTGGAGTTCCTCTCGCCTTTCCTGTGGAAAGCGCCTCTTCTTGAGATGCGACGGGAACGCCAGGAATTCTTTCCTGACCACGCAGGGAAAGGATCCCTCCTCTCGACCTAGGAGGCGAAAACGAGGCTCCTCTGAATGTGGGAGGGACTCTCGTGCTTCCTCTCGAGTGGAGACGGGTATGTCGGAGGGGTGCAGCATAGCAAGAGCTTAAAAATCCATCCAATTTGTCTTTTTTTTTAACCTCGGAGAGAACGAGTTTGCTCCACCTCCACCCTTTGGCAGTGTGGAGGGAAGAGGGCACCACCCTCTCCCAAAGGGGACATAGGGCCTACCAGGAGAGAAAGGCCCCTTGAGGAGCTGAGCCCAGGTAGGCAGCCAGTGATGTCAAGCACACTCCCGCTGCTTGCTTCTTCATGGGCACTCCCACGATCTGCTAGGAATGTCTTTGCAAGGATCTCAAAGGGAAGGGGAGATACATGGCCCTGTCTCTGGAACTTCAGTCCTCTGAGCAGATCTGGAGGTCTTGAGTTGTATAAGCAAACCTGTTCCTTCCAAATAGAGGCTTGCAAACACACCCCCGGTGGTGGCCTCTTCTTCCCCGAAGAAGTCTTTCTTTCCCCACATGCTGCGAACTCCCTGTCCCAACCTCCAAGAATAGCGCTTCTTGCCATTCCTTTCTTAGAGGCAGTTATCCCTGAGCTTGGGGCCGTAGGGACTAGCCCCACACTCACAGGGAAAGGCAAAGACTCCTCCATACATCTCCTCTATCCCCTTTGCTCTGGAGGAGAGCTCTAGTGAGCCTAGGTCTTTCAGGAAAATTCTTGGCTTGGACAGGATCTCACCCTGTTTGTGAACCTGCATACCCAACCAGGGGCCACAGAGCACCTGTTTCAGTAAAGTGGGCCCTGAAAGGGTGCAGCCTAGCAAGAGCTTGAAAACCCATTCAATTGCTGTTTTTGTACCTCTGACAGAGCGAGCTTGGCTCCACCCTTTGGCAGTGAGGAGAAAAGAGGCATGACACCCTCCCCAAGGGGACATGGGGCCTACTTCGAGAGGAAAGGCCCCTTGTGGAGCTGAGGCCAGGAAGGCACACAGTCGTGTCAAACACACTCCCACAGCTTGCTTCTTCAGGGGCACTCCCGCTATCAGCTAGGAATGTCTTTGCAATGATCACAAAGGGAAGGGGAGATACAGGGCCCTGCTTCTGGACCTCCGGTGCTCTGAGCAAATCTCGAGGTCTCCCGGTGTTGGTCAAGGTCAAGGTCAAGTTCAAGTTCAAGGTCAAGTTCAAGTTTAAGGTCAAGGTCAAGTTCAAGTTCAAGTTCAAGCTCAAGATCAAGGTGAAGTTTAAGTTCAAGTTCACGGTCAACTTCAAGGTCAAGGTCAAGTTCAAATTCAAGTTCAAGGTCAAGGTCAAGTTCAAGTTGAAGTTCAAGGTCAAGGTAAAGTTCAAGTTGAAGTTCAAGGTCAAGGTCAAGTTCAAGCTCAAGCTCAAGGTCAAGTTCAAGCTCAAGCTCAAGGTCAAGTTCAAGTACAAGGTCAAGGTCAAGTTCAAGTTCAAGTTCAACGTCAAGTTCAAGTTCAAGTTCAAAGTCAAGTTCAAGTTCAAGGTCAAGTTCAAGTTCAAGGTGAAGTTAAAGTTCAAGGTCAAGGTCAAGTTCAAGTTAAAGGTCAAGGTCAAGGCCAAGGCCAATTTCAAGTTCAAAGTCAAGGTCAAGGTCAAGTTCAAGGTCAAGGTCAAGTTCAACTTCAAGGGCAGGGCAAGGCCAAGCCCAAGACCAAGGCAAGGGCAAGGGCAAGGGCAAGGCCCAGGCCAAGGCAAAGGCCAAGGCCACCAAAGCGAAGCCCAAACCCCGTAACGCCTGACAAAAGGCAGAAGCCACTAGGCCCCTGTGCAGAGGAAGCCACTGAAGGCAGCAAGGCCACAGAGCTCCCCGACTCCCATTCCCACAGGAAGATGTGAGGATAAAGGGCCTCATCCCAGCACAGCACCCGCTCCCACCAACCCCGCAACCCCGGCCCCCGCCCCCCGCAGCACGCCCCCTGAAACAACACTGTCTTCCCAGAAAAGAGAACGGAGAAGCCGTGTGTGTGCCAAAGGAGCAAGATGAACGAACGATGCCACGCCCTCCGAATTTGGGCACACCTGACGCCTCGGAACCCCGGGCCTGGCCGATGGGTCCCAGCCGTTCTCGGGTGGGAGGGGGGTCAACACATTGGCCGAGAGCCCTTGCCCAGGCCACCCGCAAATCCCCTGAGATGTGATCCGACCACAGGGACCGAGGGCAAACGTACCGCTTGAGGTGCTGGAGGAGCCGGATGAAGCCATGGTGGGAGAGGCACACGGGCACGCTGCAGACTGCTGGCCGAGTGGGCGGGGACCCAGCAGCTTAGGACTCTGGAGAACGGGAGGCGTCTCCGCCACCATTGACGTCAATAGGGTTTGGGTGGGTAGATGGTGGGGGTCGCCCCTGGCCTCTTTCCAAGCAGAGACCCTGGACGGAGTCCCGTGGAGTGAGTGGGCTTTTCCCGGGCACGGCTGAGCCCTGGACCGCCAAGATCCCCGTTGGGGTGGGCGGGCAGTTCGCACGCTTTGGTTTGTGGCCCTCCCTCGCAGCGGGGGGTGGGATCAACCCCGGGTGGATCAATCAGGGGCCCTCAGCAGTGCCAAGGGAGCTCACCGCCCAGGAAACGGCCCAAGGTCCCTTTGAATTGGCCACCAATGCCCCCTTTCCCAGCCTGCCTTGCTCCGGGATTTCCCGCCTTTTCACATTCCACAGGTCCCTGGGCCTCGACTGTCCCCCGCTGGCTCCTCCGAGGCATTCCGGGACACCAGACGCTCTCTCCAGCGCCTCCACCTAGATCCCTCGCTGTCCTCGCCACCGTTTCCCCCATGCCCCCTCCCCAACTCCTCCATGGGCTCTTGGCGTCCTTTCCCTACAGCAGTCACAGAGTGCCACCCCCGAGGGCTTTGAGTTGCCTGGAGCCCAAGGCTCCGGCCAGAGACCTGAGGGGCCAGCGTCTGGACTGGCAGCTAATGCCATTTGGGGCTTTTCTCACGTGGAGCCTGAGGCCCGCACCTCCGCGGGCAAACCCCCAGCGCGAGTGCCCTGGAGATACCCGCCCAAGGGGACAGTGTACCCCCTACTGTGGGGAAGGAGGTTCCTGTTTTCTCTGCACTGGTTCGACTTTCACGCCGAGGAATCGACTCACACCATGATGGCAAGTGGAATAGCCCTGTGGGAAAGCCTCATGGGAAAGACTCCAGGGAAAGCCACAGATTCCTTGATCCACGAGAAGGGAAGCGTGACACTGCTGCTACCGCTCAGGAGGAAAGCGCACGTGCATGACTCCACTCGAGCCGAGGACTGACGCCACTTGGGAGACTCCAGAAGTACGCCAAGATCCATGTCAGCACAGGAGAGGAATCCTCAGGTTCTGGTCCCGACTCCACACAAGGTCTTAGGCCCCGGCATCGACGGGAGAGGAATCCTGAGAGGCCCCCTAGCACCTCGCATGGGGACTGGCCTTTCCTGAGGTCACCAGAGCGGGTCCCTGAGGTCTCCGTCGTAACTCGAGAGCACCTGCCGCAACTAGAGAAAATCCAGGAGGTTCCCCCCTCCAGGCGAGATGAGGCCCATTTCCGCTGAGGCGTCTCGAGGCTAATCACACCTAACCTCTGGAACTTCGAAAGGGTCCTTCACACCCTTGCTGCAAGTCAAGAAGTTCTCCGACATACCCATCTCCACTCGAGAGGAAGGACGAGGGTCCCGCCCACATCCAGCAGAGCCCCGTTTCCGCCTTCGTAGCTCAAGAAGAGGGATCCTTTCCCTTCGTCGTCGGGAAAGAATTCCCGGCCTTTCCGTCGCATCTCAAGAGGAGGCGCTCTCAACAGGAAAGACGAGAGGAACTCCAGGGCCTTGCCAGCATTCCAAGAGTCCCCCAGATGTCTAAGTTCATTCCAGAAGAACCTGTTTTCCCTGCACTGCCTCGACGTTCACGCCGAGGATCGACTCACACCACCGAGGCACGTGGAACAGCCCTGTTAGAAAGCCTCGTGGGAAAGCCTCAATGGAAAGCGACAGATCCCTTGATCCACACGTCGGCAAGCGTGACACTGCTGTTGCAGCTCGCGAGGAAATGGCAGCTGCATGCCCTCACACGAGAAGAGGACTGACTTCCCTGGTGAGACTCCAGAAGTACGGAAAGATTCATGTCAGCACTGGAGAGGCATCCTCAGGGTCTGGCCCCGACTCCACACAAGGTCTTAGGCACCGGCATCGATGGGAGAGGAATCCCTAGAGGCCCCCTGGTAACTCGCATGGGGACTGGCCTTTCCTGAGGCCACCAGAGGGGTCCCTGAGGACCCGTCGTAACTCGAGAGCACCTGCCGCAACTGGGTAAAATCCAGGAGGTTCTCCTCTCCAGGCGAGCTTAGTCCCATTTCCTCTGAGGCGTCTCGTGGCTAATCACACCTAACCTCTGGAACTTCCAAAGGGTCCTTCACACCCTTGCTGCAACTCAAGAAGTTATCGGACATACCCGTCTCTACTCGAGAGGAAGCACAAGAGTATCGCCCACATCACGAGAAGCCACGATTCCGCCTCCTAGCTCGAGAGGAGGGATCCTTTCCCTGCGTGGTCGGGAAAGAATTCCCGGCGTTTCCGTCGCATCTCAAGACGAGGCGCTCTCCACAGGAAAGGCGAGAGGAACTGCAGGGTCGTGCAACCATTCCCAGAGTCCCACACATGTCTCAGTCCATTCAAGGGAAACCAGTTTTCACTGCACTGCTTCGACTTTCAAGCCGAGGATCGACTCACACCACGGTGGCACGTGGGACAGCCCTGTGGGAAAGCCTCGTGGGAAAGCCTCGAGGGAAAGCCACTGATCCCTTAATCCTCTCGTCGGGAAGCATGACACTGCTGATACAGCTTGGGAGGAAAGCGCACGTGCATGCCCCAACTCGAGACGAGGACTGACTCCCCTGAGGAGACTCCAGAAGTACCCCAAGTTACATGTCAGCACTGCAGATGAATCCTCAGGTTCTGGCACCAACTCTACACAAGGTCTTAGGCCCTGGCATCGACGGGAGAGGAATCCCGAGAGTCCCCAGAGCAACTCGAATGGGGACTGGCCTTTCTGAGGCCACCAGAGCGGGTCCCTGAGGTCCCCGTCGTAAGTCGAGAGCACCTGCCACAACTCGAGAAAATCCAGGAGGTTCTCCCCTCCAGGTGAGATGAGGCCCATTTCCGCTGAGGCGTCTCGAGGCTAATCACACCTAAACTCTGGAACTTCCAAAGGGTCCTTCACACCATTGCTGCAACTCAAGAACTTCCCCTACATACCCGTCTCCAATCGAGAGGAAGCACGAGCGTCCTGCCCACATCCAGAGGAGCCCCGTTTCCGCCTTATAGCTGGAGAGGCGTGATCCTTGCCCTGAGTCACCCAGATGTCTCAGTCCATTCCAGGGAAACCTGTTTTCCCTGCACTGCCTCGACTTCAAGCCGAGGATCGACTCACACCATGGTGGCACTTGGGACAGCCCTGTGGGAAAGCCTCCTTTGAAAGCCTCGTGGGAAAGCCTCAATGGAAAGCCACAGATCCCTTGATCCACGCGATGGGAAGCGTGCCACTGCTGCTACAGCTCGGGAGGAAAGCACATTTGCATGCCCCCACTCGAGCCGAGGACTGACTCCCCTGGGGAGACTCCAGAAGCAACCCAAGATCCATGTCAGCACTGGAGAGGAATCATCAGCTTCCGGCCCGGACTGCACATAAGGTCTTAGGCCCCGGCATCGACGGGAGAGGAACCCGAGAGGCCCCCATGCAACTCGCATGGGGACTGGTCTTTCCTAAGGCCACCTGAGCTGGTCCCTGAGGTCCCTCTCGAAAGTCGAGAGCACCTGCCGCAACTTGACAAAATCCAGGAGGTTCACACCTCCAGGCGAGATGAGGCCCATTTCCGCTGAGGCGTCTCGAGGCTAATCACATCTAACATCTGGAACTTCCAAAAGGTCCTTCCCACCATTGCTGCAACTCAAGAAGTTCCCCGACATACCCGTCTCCACTCGAGACGAAGCACGGGAGTCCCGCCCACATCCAGAGGCGCACCGTTTCCGCCTCATAGCTCGAGAGGAGTGATCCTTTACCTGTGTGTTGGGAAAGAATTCCCGGTATTCCCGTCGCATCTCAAGAGGAGGCCCTCTCCATAGGAAAGGCGAGAGGAACTTCAGGGTCGTGACACCATTCCCAGAGTCCCCCAGATGTCTTAGTCCATTCCAGGGAAACCTGTTTCCCTGCACTGCCTCGACTTTCAATCCAAGGATCGACTCACACCACGGTGGCTCGTGGGAGAGCCCTCGTGGGAAAGCCTCAAGGGAAAGCAACAGATCCCTTGATACACGAGAAGGGAAGCGTGACACTGCTGCTACAGCTCGGGAGGAAAGCGCACGTGCATGCCCCCACTCGAGACGAGGACTGACTCCCTGGGGAGACTCCAGAAGTACCCCAAGATCCATGTCAGCAATGGAGAGGAATCCTCAGGTTCCGGCAACGACTCCACACAAGGGCTTAGGCCCCGGAATCCACGGGACAGGAATCCCTAGAGGCCCCGGAGCAACTCGCATGGGGACTGGTCTTTCCTGAGGACACCTAGTGGGTCCCTGAGGTCTCAGTCGTAAGTCGAGAGCACCTGCTGCAAATCGAGAAAATGTAGGAGGTTCTCCCCTCTGGCGAGATGAGGCCCTTGTACGCTGAGGCGTCTTGTAGCTAATCACACCTAACCTCTGAAACTTCCAAAGGGTCCTTCACACCCTTGCTGCAACTCAAGAAGTTCCCCGACATACCCGTCTCCACTCGAGAGGAAGCACGAGAGTCCCGCCCACATCCAGAGGAGCCCCGTTTCCACCTCCTAGCTCGAGAGGAGGGATCCTTTCCCTGCGTGGTCGGGAAAGAATTCCCGGCGTTCCCGTCTCATCTCAAGAGGATGCGCTCTCCACAGGAAAGGCGAGAGGAACTCCAGGGTCGTGCCACCATTCCCAGAGTCCCCCAGATGTCTCAGTCCATTTCAGGGAAAGCTGTTTTCCTGGCACTGCCTCGACTTTCAAGCGGAGGATCGACTCACACTACGATGGCACGTGGGACAGCCCTGTGGGAAAGCCTCGTGGGACAGACTGCTGGGAAAGCCTCGAGGGAAAGCCACAGATCCCTTGATCCACGCGAAGGGAAGCGTGACACTGCTGCCACACCTCAGGAGGAAAGCGAAAGTACATGCCCCCACTCGAGACGAGGACTGACTCCCCTGGGGAGACTCCAGAAGTACCCCAAAATCCATGTCAGCACAGGAGAGGAATCCTCGGGTTCCGGGACCGACTCCACACAAAATCTTAGGCCCCATCATCGACAGTAGAGAAATCCCGACAGGCCCCCGAGCAACTCTTATGGGGACAGGCCTTTCCTGAGGCCACCAGAGCGGAACCCTGAGGTCCTCGTCGTAACTCGAGAGCACCTGCCGCAATTCGTGAAAATCCAGGAGGTTCTCCCCTCCAGGCGTGATGAGGCCCATTTCCGATGAGGCGTCCCAAGGCTAATCACACGTAAACTCTGGAACTTCCAAAGGGTCCTTCACACCCTTGATGCAACTCAACACGTTCCCCGAGATACCCGTCTCCACTCGAGAGGAAGCACGAAAGTCCCGGCCACATCCAGAGTAGCCCGGTTTCCGCCTCCTAGCTCGAGAGGTGGGATCCTTTCCCTGTGTGGTCGGGAAAGAGTTTCCGGCGTTCCCGTCGCATCTCCAGAGGAGGCGCTCTCCACAGGAAAGGCCAGAGGAACTCCAGGGTCGTGCCACCATTTCCAGAGTCCCAAAGATGTCTCAGTCCATTCCAGGGAAACCTGTTTTCCATGCACAGCCTCGACTTTCAAGCCGGTGATCTACTCGCACCACGGTGGCATGTGGGACAGCCCTGTGGGAAAGCCTCGTGGGAAAGCCTCGTGGGAAAGCCTCGAGGGAAAGCCACTGATCCCTTGATACACATGAAGGGAAGCATGACACTGCTGCTACAGCTCGGGAGGTAAGCTCACGTGCATGCCCTCACTCGAGACGAGGACTGACTCCCTTGGGGAGACTCCAGAAGTACCCCAATATCCATGTCAGCACTGGCGAGGAATCCTCAGGTTCCGGCACCGACTCCACACAAGGTCTTAGGCCCCGGCATCGACGGGACAGGAATCCGAGAGGCCACCGAGCAACTCACATGGGGACTGGCCTTTCCTGAGACCACCAGAGAGAGTCCCTGAGGTCCCCGTCGTAAGTCGAGAGCACGAGCCACAACCCGAGAAAATCCAGGAGGTTCTCCTCTCCATGCGGGATGACGCCCATTTCCGCTGAGGCGTCTCGAGGCTAATCACAGCTAACCTCTGGAACTTCCAAAGGGTCCTTCACACCCTTGCTGCAACTCAAGAAGTTCCCCGACATACCCGTCTCCACTCGAGATGAAGCAAGAGAATCCCGCCCACATCCAGAGGATCTCCGTTTCCGCCTCATAGCTCGAGAGGAGGGGTCCTTTCACTGCGTGGTCGGGAAAGAATTCCCGGCGTTCCCGTCGCATCTCAAGTTGAAGCGCTCTCCACAGGCAAGGCGAGAGGGACTCCAGGGTCGTGACACCATTCCCAGAGACCCCCAGATGTCTCAGTCCATTCCAGGGAAATCTCTTTTCCCTGCACTGCCTCGACTTTCAAGCCGAGGATAGACTCACACCACGGTGGCACGTGGGACAGCCCTGTGCGAAAGCCTCAAGGGAAAGCCTCGAGGGAAAGCCACAGATCCCTTGATCCACGCGAAGGGAAGCGTAACACTGTGCTACAGCTCGGGAGGAAAGCCCACGTGAATGCCCCCAAACGAGACGAGGACTGACTTCCCTGGGGAGACTCCAGAGTATTCCAGGATCCATGTCAGCACTGGAGAGGATGCCTCAGGTCCCGGCACCGACTCCACACAAGGTCTTAGGGCCGGGCATCGACGGGAGAGGAATCCCGAGAGGGCCCGAGCAACTCGCATGGGGACTGGCCTTTCCTGAGGCCACCAGAGCGGGTCCCTGAGGTCCCCGTCGTAAGGCGAGAGCACCTGCCGCAACTCGAGAAAATCCAGGAGGTTCTCCCCTCCAGGCGAGATGAGGCCCATTTCCGCTGAGGCATCTCGAGGCTAATGACACCTAGCCTCTGGAACTTCCAAAGGGTCCTTCACACCCTTGCTGCAACTCAAGAAGTTCCCCGACATACCCGTCTCCACTCGAGAGGAAGCACGAAAGTCCCGCCCACATCCAGAGAAGCCCCATTTCCGTCTCCTAGCTCGAGAGGAGGGATCCAATCGCTGGGTGTACGGGAAAGAATTACCAGCGTTCCTGTCGCATCTCAAGAGGAGGCGCTCTCCACAGGAAAGGCGAGACGAACTCCAGGGTCGTGCCACCATTCCCAGACTCCCCCAGATGTCTCATTTCATTCCAGGGAAAACTGATTTCCCTGCACTGCCTCAACTTTCAAGCCGAGGATCGACTCACGCCACGGTGGCTGTGGGACAGCCCTGTGCGAAAGCCTCAAGGGAAAGCCTCGAGGGAAAGCCACAGATCCCTTGATCCACGCGAAGGAAAGCTCGACACTGCTGCTACATTCGGGAGGAAAGCTCATGTGCTGGCCCCCACTCGAGACAAGGACTGACTCCCCTGGGGAGACTCCAGAAGTACCCCGAGATTCATGTCAGCACTGGAGAGGAATCCTCAGGTTCCGGCACGGACTCCACACAAGGACTTAGGCCCCAGCATCGACGGAAGAGGAATCCCGAGAGGCCCCCGAGCAACTCGCATGGGGACTGGCCTTTCCTGAGGAAACCAGATCGGGTCCCTAAAGTCCCCTTCGTAAGTCCAGAGCACCTGCCGCAACTGGAGAAAATCCAGGAGGTTTTCCCCTCCAGGCGAGATGAGGCCCTTTTCCGCTGAGGTGTCTCGAGGCTAATCACAGCTAACTTCTGGAACTTCCAAAGGGTCATTCACACCCTTGCTGCAACTCAATAAGTTCCCCGACATACCCGTCTCCACTTGAGAGGAAGCACGAGAGTCCCGATCACATCCAGAGGAGCCCCGTTTCCGCCTCCTAGCTCTTGAGGAGGGAACCTTTCACTGCGTGTTCGGGAAAAAATTCCGGGCGTTCCCCTCGCATCTCAAGAGGAGGCGCTCTCTACAGGAAAGGCGAGAGGAACTCCAGGGTGGTGCCACGATTCCCAGAGTCCCCCAGATGTCTCAGTCCATTCCAGGGAAACCTGTTTTCCCTGCACTGCCTCGACTTTCAAGCCGAGGATAGACTCACACCACGGTGGCACGTGGGACAGCCCTGTGGGAAAGTCCTCGTGGGAAAGCCTCGAGGGAAAGCCACCGATCCCTTGATCCACGCGACGGGAGCATGACACTGCTGCTACAGCTAGGGAGGAAAGCGCAGGTGCATGCCCCCACACGAGACGATGACTAACTTCCCTGGGGAGACTCCAGAAGTACCCCAAGATCCATGTCGAGCACTGGAGAGGAATCCTCAGGTTCCGGCACCGACTCCACACAAGATCTTAGGCCCCGGCATCGAAGGGAGAGGAATCCCGAGAGGCCCCGAGCAACTCGCATGGGGACTGGCCTTTCCTGAGGCCACCAGAGCGTGTACCCTGAGGTCCCCGTCGTAAGTCGAGAGCACCTGTCCGCAATCTCGAGAAAATCCAGGAGGTTCTCCCCTCCAGGCGAGATGAGGCCCATTTCAGCTGAGAGGTCTCGAGGATAAATCACACCTTACCTCTTGGAACTTCCTAAGGGTCCTTCACAACCCTTGCTGCAACTCAAGAAGTTCCCAACATACCCGTCTCCACTCGGAGAGGAAGCAACGAGAGTCCCGCCCACATGCAGAGGAGCCCCGTTTGCCGCCTCCTAGCTCGAGAGGAGGATCCTTTCCCTGCGTGGTTGGGAAAGAATTCCCCGAGTTCCCGTCGCATCTCAATGAGGAAGCATGCTCTCCACAGGACAGGGCGAGAGGAACTCCAGGGTCGTGCCACCATTCCCAGAGTCCCCCAGATGTCTCAGTCCATTCCAGGGAAACCTGTGTTCCCTGCCACTGCCTCGACTTTCATAGCCGGACGATCGACTCACACCACGGTGGCACGTGGGACAGCCCTGTGGGAAAGCTCGTGGGAAGCCTCGTGGGAAAGCTCAGGGAAAGCCACAGATCCCTTGATCCACGCGAAGGGAAGCGTGACACTGCTGCTACAGCTCGGCAGGAAACGCACGTGCATGCCCCACTCGAAACGAGGTCTGACTCCCCTTGCAGAAGAGACTCAGAATCCAAGATCCATGTCAGCACTGGAGAGGAATCCTCAGGTTCTGGCACCG
>NW_017213024.1:0-16013 GCF_001704415.2 Capra hircus | reverse complement strand
CAATAGGGAAAACAACAGCAGCATAATTTAACCTTATGATCAAATATAAGTATTCCTGATTTTCCTTTATGAGTAACAGTAGGCAATGGATATGTAGCTTCATTTAAACAAAGCAGGGAAAAAAAGCTGTTTCCAGGATCAAGCGAAAAAATTTGAAATCAAACAAGTTTTTTACTCCAATATTTTGGCATTGTACCTAGCCAACAAAATTGTAAGCTTTTTTAAGATTATTTTTTGAACAAGTTATTCTAAAATAAAATCACCTAGTTATATGTATTTTTTTCCTGTCCTATTTTATGAGTTATTTCTGCTACCCAATCTTTCCAAATTGAAAATTTGGAGAACTTTTATTATTTGAATTATATTATACTCTTAATTATTAAATAAAAAACTTAACTAGGCATTAAAATGGGAAATTATTTTCCTTATACATCATCCTTATCCACACAGGTAAATTTATCTAGCATTTTTATTTTTTTTTTTATTTTTATTTTTTTATTTTATTTTTATTTTTTTTTTTTTTTTTTTTTTTTAAATTTTAAAATCTTTAATTCTTACATGCGTTCCCAAACATGAACCCCCCTCCCACCTCCCTCCCCACAACATCTCTCTGGGTCATCCCCATGCACCAGCCCCAAGCAAGCTGCACCCTACGTCAGACATGGACTGGCGATTCAATTCTTACATGACAGTATACATGTTAGAATTCCCATTCTCCCAAATCATCCCACCCTCTCCCTCTCCCTCTGAGTCCAAAAGTCCGTTATACACATCTGTGTCTTTTTCCTGTCTTGCATACAGGGTCGTCATTGCCATCTTCCTAAATTCCATATATATGTGTTAGTATACTGTATTGGTGTTTTTCTTTCTGGCTTACTTCACTCTGTATAATTGCTCCAGTTTCATCCATCTCATCAAGAACTGATTCAAATGAATTCTTTTTAACGGCTGGAGTAATACTCCATTGTGTATATGTACCACAGCTTTCTTATCCATTCATCTGCTGATGGACATCTAGGTTGTTTCCATGTCCTGGCCTATTATAAACAGTGCTGCGATGAACATTGGGTACATGTGTCTCTTTCAATTCTGGTTTCCCTCGGTGTGTAATGCCCAGAAGTGGGATTGCTGGGTCATAAGGTAGTTCTATTTGCAATTTTTTAAGGAATCTCCACACTGTTCTCCATAGTGGCTGTACTAGTTTGCATTCCCACCAACAGTGTAGGAGGGTTCCCTTTTCTCCACACCCTCTCCAGCATTTATTGCTTGCAGATTTTTGGATCGCAGCCATTCTGACTGGTGTGAAGTGGTACCTCATTGTGGTTTTGATTTGCATTTCTCTAATAATGAGTGATGTTGAGCATCTTTTCATGTGTTTGTTAGCCATCCGTATGTCTTCTTTGGAGAAATGTCTATTTAGTTCTTTGGCCCATTTTTTGATTGGGTCGTTTTTTTTCTGGAATTGAGCTGCAGAAGTTGCTTGTATATTTTTGAGATTAGTTGTTTGTCAGTTGTTTTCATTTGCTATTATTTTCTCCCATTCAGAAGGCTGTCTTTTCACCTTGCTTATATTTTCCTTTGTTGTACAGAAGCTTTTGATTTTAATTAGATCCCATTTGTTTATTTTGCTTTTATTTCCAGAATTCTGGGAGGTGGATCATAGAGGATCCTGCTGTGATTTATGTCTGAGAGTGTTTTGCCTATGTTCTCCTCTAGGAGTTTTATAGTTTCTGATCTTACATTTAGATCTTTAATCCATTTTGAGTTTATTTTTGTGTACGGTGTTAGAAAGTGATCTAGTTTCATTCTTTTACAAGTGGTTGACCAGTTTTCCCAGCACCACTTGTTAAAGAGATTGTCTTTACTCCATTGTATATTCTTGCCTCCTTTGTCAAAGATAAGGTGTCCATATGTGTGTGGATTTATCTCTGGGCTTTCTATTTTGTTCCATTGATCTATATGTCTGTCTTTGTGCCAGTACCATACTGTCTTGATGACTGTGGCTTTGTAGTAGAGCCTGAAGTCAGGCAAGTTGATTCCTCCAGTTCCATTCTTCTTTCTCAAGATTGCTTTGGCTATTCGAGGTTTTTTGTATTTCCATACAAATCTTGAAATTATTTGTTCTAGTTCTGTGAAAAATGTGGCTGGTAGCTTGACAGGGATTGCATTAAATTTGTAAATTGCTTTGGGTAGTATACTCATTTTCACTATATTGATTCTTCCGATCCATGAACATGGTATATTTCTCCATCTATTAGTGTCCTCTTTGATTTCTTTCATCAGTGTTTTATAGTTTTCTATATATAGGTCTTTAGTTTCTTTAGGTAGATATATTCCTAAGTATTTTATTCTTTTCGTTGCAATGGTGAATGGAATTGTTTCTTAATTTCTTTTTCTACTTTCTCATTATTCGTGTATAGGAATGCAAGGGATTTCTGTGTGTTGATTTTATATCCTGCAACTTTACTATATTCATTGATTAGCTCTAGTAATTTTCTGGTGGAGTCTTTAGGGTTTTCCATGTAGAGGATCATGTCATCTGCAAACAGTGAGAGTTTTACTTCTTCTTTTCCAATTTGGATTCCTTTATTTCTTTTTCTGCTCTGATTGCTGTGGCCAAAACTTCCAGAAGCTATGTTGAATAGTAGCGGTGAAAGTGGACACCCTTGTCTTGTTCCTGACTTTAGGGGAAATGCTTTCAATTTTTCACCATTGAGGATAATGTTTGCTGTGGGTTTGTCATATATTGCTTTTATTATGTTGAGGTATGTTCCTTCTATTCCTGCTTTCTGGAGAGTTTTTTATCATAAATGGATGTTGAATTTTGTCAAAGGCCTTCTCTGCATCTATTGAGATAATCATATGGTTTTTATTTTTCAATTTGTTAATGTGGTGAATTACATTGATTGATTTGCGGATATTGAAGAATCCTTGCATCCCTGGGATAAAGCCCACTTGGTCATGGTGTATGATCTTTTTAATGTGTTGTTGGATTCTGATTGCTAGAATTTTGTTGAGGATTTTTGCATCTATGTTCATCAGTGATATTGGCCTGTAGTTTTCCTTTTTTGTGACATCTTTGTCAGGTTTTGGTATTAGGGTGATGGTGGCCTCATAGAATGAGTTTGGAAGTTTACCTTCCTCTGCAATTTTCTGGAAGAGTTTGAGGAGGATAGGTGTTAGCTCTTCTCGAAATTTTTGGTAGAATTCAGCTGTGAAGCCGTCTGGACCTGGGCTTTTGTTTGCTGGAAGATTTCTGATTACCGTTTCAATTTCCATGCTTGTGATGGGTCTGTTAAGATTTTCTATTTCTTCCTGGTTCAGTTTTGGAAAATTGTACTTTTCTAAGAATTTGTCCATTTCTTCCACGTTGTCCATTTTATTGGCATACAACTGCTGATAGTAGTCTCTTATGATCCTTTGTATTTCTGTGTTGTCTGTTGTGATCTCTCCATTTTCATTTCTAATTTTATTGATTTGATTTTTTCTCTCTTTGCTTCTTGATGAGTCTGGCTAATGGTTTGTCAATTTTATTTATCCTTTCAAAGAACCAGCTTTTGGCTTTGTTGATTTTTTGCTATGGTCTCTTTTGTTTCTTTTGCATTTATTTCTGCCCTAATTTTTAAGATTTCTTTCCTTCTACTAACTCTGGGGTTCTCCAACTCTTCCTTTTCTAGTTGCTTTAGTTGCAGAGTTAGGTTATTTATTTGACTTTTTTCTTGTTTCTTGAGGTATGCCTGTATTGCTATGAACTTTCCTCTTAGCACTGCTTTTATAGTGTCCCACAGGTTTTGGGTTGTTGTGTTTTCATTTTCATTAGTTTCTTATGCATATTTTGATTTCTTTTTTGATTTCTTCTGTGATTTGTTGGTTATTCAGAAGTGTGTTGTTCAACCTCCATATGTTGGAATTTTTAATAGTTTTTCTCCTGTAATTGAGATCTAATCTTAATGCATTATGGTCAGAAAAGATGCTTGGAATGATTTCGATTTTTTTGAATTTATCAAGTTTAGATTTATGGCCCAGGATTGTGATCTATCCTGGAGAAGGTTCCATGAGCACTTGAAAAAAAAGTGAAATTCATTGTTTTGGGGTGAAATGTCCTATAGATATCAATTAGGTCTAACTGATCTAATGTATCATTTAAAGTTTGCGTTTCTTTGTTAATTTTCTGTTTAGTTGATCTGTCCATAGGTGTGAGTGGGGTATTAAAGTCTCCCACTATTATTGTGTTATTGTTGATTTCCCCTTTCATACTTGTTAGCATTTGTCTTACATATTGCGGGGCTCCTATATTGGGGGCATATATATTTATAATTGTTATATCTTCTTCTTGGATTGTTCCTTTGATCATTATGTAGTGGCCTTCTTTGTCTCTTTTCACAGCCTTTGTTTTAAAGTCTATTTTATCGGATATGAGTATTGCCACTCCTGCTTTCTTTTGGTCTCTATTTGCGTGGTATATCTTTTTCCAGCCCTTCAACTTTCAGTCTGTATGTGTCCCTTGTTTTGAGGTGGGTCTCTTGTAAGCAGCATATAGAGGGGTCTTGTTTTTGTATCCATTCGGCCAGTCTTTGTCTTTTGGTTGGGGCGTTCAACCCATTTACGTTTAAGGTAATTATTGATAAGTGTGTCGATCCCGTTACCATTTACTTTATTGTTTTGGGTTCGAGTTTATACACCCTTTTCGTGTTTCCTGTCTAGAGAATATCCTTTAGAATTTGTTGGAGAGCTGGTTTGGTGGTGCTGAATTCTCTCAGCTTTTGCTTGTCTGTAAAGCTTTTGATTTCTCCTTCGTATTTGAATGAGATCCTTGCTGGGGTACAGTATTCTGGGCTGTAGGTTATTGTCTTTCATCACTTTAAGTATGTCTTGCCATTCCCTCCTGGCCTGAAGAGTTTCTATTGAAAGATCAGCTGTTATCCTAATGGGAATCCCCTTGTGTGTTATTTGTTGTTTTTCCCTTGCTGGCTTTTAATATTTGTTCTTTGTGTTTGATCTTTTGTTAATTTGATTAATATGTGTCTTGGGGTGTTTCGCCTTGGGTGTTTATCCTATTTTGGAAACTCTACTGTGTTTCTTGTACTTGGGGTGATTATTTCCCTATCCCCATTTTAGGGACGTTTTCAAACTATTATCTCCTCAAGGATTTTCTCCATGATCTTTCTTTCTGTCTTCTTCTTCTGGGACTCCTATAATTTCGAATGTTGGAGCGTTTCATATTGTCCTGGAGGTCTCTGAGATTGTCCTCATTTCTTTTAATTCGTTGTTCTTGTTTCCTCTCTGATTCATTTATTTCTACCATTCTATCTTCTATTTCACTAATCCCTATCTTCTGCCTCGTTATTCTACTAATTGTTGCCTCCAGAGTGTTTCTGATCTCATTTATTGCATTATTCATTATATTTTGACTCTTTTTTATTTCTTCTAGGTCCTTGTTAAACCTTTCTTGCATCTTCTCAATCCCTTGTCTCTAGCCTTATTATCTGTGATTCCATTTTGATTTCAAGATTTTGGATCATTTTCACTATCAATATTCGGAATTCCTTCTCCGGTAGATTCCCTACTTCTTCCACTTTTGTTTGGTTTTGGTGGGCAACTCTCCTGTTCCTTTACCTGCTGTGTATTCCTCTGTCTCTTCATCTTGGTTATATTGCTGCGTTTGGGGTGGCCTTTTTATTATTCTGGGAATTTGTGGAGTTCTCTTTATTATGGAGCTTCCTCACTTTGGGTGGGGTTCTATCAGTGGCTTGTCAAGGTTTCCTGGTTAGGGAGGCTTGTGTTGGAGTTTTGGTGGGTGGAGCTGGGTTTCTTCTCTCTGGAGTGCAATGGAGTGACCCGTAATGGGTTAACGAGACATCAAAGGTTTTGGATAATTTTGAGCTGCCTGTATATTGAAGCTCAGGGGAGTGTTCCTGTGGTTGCTGGAGAATTTGCGTGGTATGTCTTGTTTTGGAATTTGTTGGCCCTTAGGTGGAACTTGGTTTCGGTGTAGGTATGAAGGCATTAGATGGGCTCCTATTGCTTAATGTTCCCTGAATTCAAGAGTTCTCTAATGTTTTCCAGGCTTTGGATTTAAGCCTCCTGCTTCTGGTTTTCAGTTTTATTTTTTACAGTAGCCTCTAGACTTCTCCATCTATACAGCACCTGATGATAAAACATCTAGGTTAAAGATGAAAAGTTTCTCCACATTGAGGGACACTCAGAGGGTTCACTGAGTTATAAGGAGAAGAGAAGATGGAGGGGTAGTTAGAGGTAACTGGAATGAGATGCGGTGAGATCAAAAGAGAAGAGAGCAAGCTAGCCAGTAGTCACTTCCTTATGTGCGCTCTATAGTCTGGACCGCTCAGAGGTATTTACAGAGTTATACGGGGAAGAGGAGAGGGAGGAAGTAGACAGAGGTGACCAGGAGGATCAGAGAGGAGGAATGAGTAGGAGAGAGACAAATCCTGCCAGTAACCTGTTCCTTAGGTGTTCTCCACGTCTGGAACACACAGAGATTCACAGAGTTGGATAGAGGAGAGATGGGGGAGAAAAGAGACAGAGGCCCACCTGGTGGAGAAAAAGGAGAGTCCAGAGGAGGAGAGAGTGGTCAAGCCAGTAATCTCGCTCTCAGGTAAACTGGGATAGTGAAGTTTGGGTTTTTAAATGTACAAAATTGACCACAAAAACCTAAGAGCAAAGATTAAAAATCTAGAGTAGAGGTTGGATTTTCAAAGATACAATATTAGAGAGAAGCAGAAGGAAAAGGAAGAAAAGAAAAAAAAAAAAAAAGAAAAAAAAGAATTATTAAAAACAAACAAACAAACAATCAAAAAAAAAAAAAAGCCATCAACAACCATCCAAAGACTGTATATGGTGTTTGCCTTAAAAAAAAAAAAAAAAAAAAAAAGTCTTTTTAAAAACAAACAAAAATATAGTAATAATAGGTTATAGAAATAAAAATTAGAGGGGAAATAGAAGACTTAACAATTAAAAAAAAGTTAGAAAAAAAAAGCAAAAAAAAAAAAAAAAGGAATGATTTTAAAAATATCTGGCCCTTTCTGGTGTAATGGGCCGTGTGGGATCACTTCCAAGGTGGTTCCCTCTGTTTAACTTCTTCTGTTTGCTGGCTTTTTAGGCTCACTAGTTTAGTTGCGCGCTGTGGGGAGGGGGGCTGCTGCTAACAAATAGCACTGTCGTGTGCACGCAGTATCTCTGCCCGGCTTGACCTGTCCTTTCTCGCGGCGCACAAACCGCTCCAGCTCTAGGATGCTCAGCCGGGAACCGTCTGGGGCCGGCCCTAGGCTGCGTGCACTTCCCCGGTCCAAGCCGCTCAGGTTCGGCGCTCAGGCAGCCCTCAGAGGCACAGATTCGGCTGGAACTGCGCTTTGTGCCCTTCCCAGGTCCGAGTAGCTCAGGAGTTTGGCGAGCGCGATCGCCGCGGCTTGTCACCTTTTCTGCCGCTGCTGCTCAGCTTTCTGGGCGCCGCTGGCGCACCCCGTGCAGTAGATTGTGACTGTCCAGCACCCCCAGAAGTCTTAGCAAAGGAGCTTGCTTGCAGTTAGTCCCGAGTCTGCAATTGCCCCTTTCCAGTCCTTACGGCTCTGGCTGCCTGTCCCCGGCGGGGATGGTCTGCAGCCGGCTTTTCCCGTTCCGTCCTTTGTTCTGTGCTCGGTCCTGGCGGTGTCTTATGTTCAAGCTTTTCGCGTGGTAGCTATCCCACAGTCTGGTTTGCTAGCCCAAGTTAGATCGTTCTGGTTGCGCGTGGGGCGTTCCTGCCCGATTCTTACAAAGCACTGCAGCCCGCGCCTCCCGCGCGTCCCTGCCCTGCCCCCGCTTCCCAATGGCGGATGCAGGCGTCTGCGCTGCTTTTCCGCTGGGGGAGTTACTGTTGGGCTTGTAATCTGTTGGTTTTAATTATTTATCTATTTTTCCTTCCTGTTATGTTGCCCTCTGTGTTTCCAAGGCTCGCCACAGACTCGGCAGGGAGAGTGTTTCCTGGTGTTTGGAAACCTCTCTTCTTAAAATTCCCTTCCCGGACGGGCTTCCCTTCCCGGGACGGAGCTCCCTCCCCACCTCCTTTGTCTCCTTTTCGTCTTTTATATTTTTTTCCTACCTGTTTTTGAAGACAATGATCTGCTTTTCTGGTTGCCTGATGTCCTCTGCCAGCCTACAGAAGTTGTTTTGTGAAGTTTGCTCGGCGTTGAAATGTTCTTTTGAGGAATTTGTGAGGGAGAAAGTGGTCTTGCCGTCCTATTCCTCCGCCATCTTTCCCTCCTATCTAGCATTTTTAATAAAAAGACTTTGCTTCTAGTAGCTAATAACTTCCAAAATGAAGTTTTGCTGTGCTTAATAATTAGAAATTTATGCTCCATTTTTATTTTAAATATTGTGCTGTATGTGTTTGACTACTTCATAATCCTAGAGACTTGTGTAGTCTTCATTTTTTTGAGATGTCTTTGCTTTTGTAGCATTATATGCCCTAGCAAGCATACATACCTTTCACTTTGTTGTAGATGCTGGTAGATTTCAGCATTGCACTCTCTGGTCATTGGAGTGAGATGATCAGAACTTTCCTGGTTTACTTAAGAAGAAGAAAGTCTTTTGAGTACACAAATTTGAATCACCTTGGTGCAAGAGCCACACTGTCAAGACTTAATGGATTTCTTAACAGTAGTCTTTCTGTATAATGCTTTTAACTGTGATGTGAAAACCAGTCTTTTCTCCCCTGGGAAACTGACCCATATACCTGTGATGCTTAGAAGATTTCATTCTCCCTGAGATGCCAGTCAGACTCCTCTAATCCAGATGTTAGGTCAGGCCAAAAAAAAAAGAAAAGGAAAGAGCTAAATCAATAAATTATATCTAAGACATGCTTTCTATCATCACCTAGGTATCCAAACTTTTTAGAGAGAAAACACATGAAAATCTATTTTTGAGAGTTTTCATAGAAAAAGTTGAGGAACACTGTGTATATATGTATATTTAAGTGCGAGCTAATGATAGTAATATGCTTCTAAGTCATCCACAATGACATCATTAAAAATTTAGTTTTGCTTATTATTGTTATGGAGCTATATATCCAAACAGGAAATTATCATGTAAGTGAAGACCAGATCAAAAGATTTACAGAGGAAAAATTAGAAACTAATTGTGCCTGATAAATTTTCACTAACTGTTGATTTTTTCTTAGCCATCTTCCATTCACTTGTGGTTTATTAATGTGTTTGAAACAAGAGGGAAAGGGACAGGGCACATCCTTTGAAAAAATGACATAGCCATGTTGTTGCTCAGTTGCTAAGTCATGTCCACCTCTTTACAAACCCATGAATTGAAGCACACTAGCCTCTTCTATCCTCCACTAGCTCTCAGAGTTTGCTTAAATTCATGTCTATTGAGTTGGCAATGAAATCTAACCAACTCATCCTTTGCTGTCCCCTTCTTCTCCTGCCCACAATCTTTCACAGCATCAGGATTTTTTCCCAATGGGTTGGCTCTTTGCATCAATTGGCCAAAGTATTAGAGCTTCAGCTTCAGTACCAGTCTTCCCAATGAATATTCAGGGTTGATTTCCTTTAGGATTGACTAGTTTGATCTCCTTGCTATCCAAGAGTCTCTGAAGAGTCTTTTCCAGCACCACAATTCAAAAGCATTAATTCTTTGGCTCTTGATCTTCTTTATGGTCCAACTCACACATTCTTATATGACTACTGGAAAAACCATAGCTTTGACTATATGGACTTTTGTCACAACGTGTTTTCTATATTTAATATGCTGTCTAGGTTGGTCAGAGCTTTTCTTCCATGAAGCAAGTGTCTCTTAATTTCATGGCTGCAGTCACTGTCTGCAGTGATTTTGGAGCCTAAGAAAATAAATTTTGTCCCCTGTCTGTTTCTACTTTTTCCTGCTTCTATTTGCCATGAAGTCATGGGACCAGATGCCATGATCTTAATTTTTTTTTTTTTAATGTTGAGTTTAAGCCAGCTATTTCACTCTCTCTCATCCTCATCAAGAGGCTCTTTCCTCTTCACTCACTTCCATTAGACTAGTATCATGTACACATCTGAGGTTGTTGATATTTTCCTGGCCATCTTAACTCTGGCTTGTGATTTATCTAGTTTGGCATTTTGCATGATGTACTCTGCATGTAAGTTAAAAAAGCAGGGTGACAGTAGAGAGCCTTGTCATAATCCTTTCCCAATCTGGAACCAGTCCACTGTTCCACTGTCCAGCTATTGCTTCTTGATCTGCATTCAGGTTTCTCAGGAGACAGGTAAAGTGGTCTGGCACTCCCATCTTTTTGAGAGTTTTCCATAGTTTGTTGTGATCCACACAGTCAAAGGCTTTAGGATAGTCAATGAAGCAAATGTTTTACTGGAGTTCCCTTGCTTTCTCTATGATCCAATGAATGTTGGCAATTTGATTTCTAGTCCCTCTGCCTTTTCTAAACCCAGCAATTGGACATAATAAAGACTGGTTAGAAACAACTATTAATGGGTCCAAGATGATGGAAGATTTTACTTCTAGTAGACTTTGAGCCTTATTATATGTTCACTGTAATACATTAGCATACCCAATTACAGGTGACATGACAGTCAAGAGGCTGACCATAAAAGACCAAAAAACAGTCACTGGCCCAATTCATAAAAATCCCTGCCCCTTACCCCCAAATAGTTGGAATAATTATACCACTTATGAAATACTCAAGCCCTTAACAAATAACCAGACCATATTTCACAGTCTCACATTCTAGTGGAGTGTGTTTCTCCAAAGGCCATTCTGCCTTTTTGAGATGGGCCAAATTCTATCTGTGAAATGTGTATCTCTCTAAATAAATCCATTTCTAACCTAATCACTTTGTCACTCACTGAATTCTTTCCTGAAATGAGACATATGAACCAAGTTTCATTAAGTACTGAGGGGAAGTGTGTGATCACAATGAAAAAGACCATGAGTTCAAGTCTTATCTGAGTTGTTGCCTTTTCATGTTCATATTCTAGTGTGATCCTTTTCAGTCTTTACTTCTAAATATTTTTCATTACAAAAATAAATGATATTGCATCAGTTACAACTTGAGCTTAAGGAAATAGGTGTACCATACTTGTTCATTTTCTTCCAAATCCATTAATCTAAGTGTATTCACTTGAATGGTATTTTTTCTAAATAAAATTAAATGTATTTTCTCATGGTGAATAGAGTTATCAAATAGAATACAGGATACTATGTTAAATTTACATTTAAAACAAGCAATTGATATTTTTATTATTATAAATATGTTTCAAATAATGAATGGACCATACACTAAAAATTATTTGTTGATATGTGACATTTAAATTTAACTTTAGCATAAGAGTGACTTTTGCAATATTCACAACACACATAATTTTTATTCATATTTTCTGAAATACAATTTTTTTCTTTTCAATTTATTTATTTATTAAAGGATAATTGCTTTAGAGAATTTTTGTTGTTTTCTGTCAAACCTCAACATGAATCAGTCGTAGGTATACATATATCCACTCCACTTTGAACCACCATCACCTCTCCTTTCCCATCCCAACTCTCTAGGCTGATACAGAGCTCCTGTCTGAGTTTCCTAGGCATACAGCCAATTCCCATTGGCCATCTATTTTACATATGGTAATGTAAGTTTCTATGTTACCCTCTCCTTACATCTCACCCTCTCCTCCCTTCTCTCCAAATCCAAAACTCCATTCTCTATGGCTGTTTCTCCACTGCTGCCCTGTAAATGAATTCGTCAGTAACAATTTTCTAGATTCCATATATATACATTCAGTTCAGTCACTTAGTGGTGTCCGACTCTTTGTGACCCCATGAATTGCAGCATGCCAGGCCTCCCTGTCCATCACCAACACCCGGAGTTCACTCAGACTCATGTCCATCGAGTCAGTGATGCCATCCAGCCATCTCATCCTCTGTCATCCCCTTTTCCTCCTGCCCCCAATCCTTCCCAGCATCAGAGTCTTTTCCAATGAGTCAACTCTTTGCATGAGGTGGCCAAAGTACTGGAGTTTCAGCTTTAAGCATCATTCCCTCCAAAGAAATCCCAAGGCTGATCTCCTTCAGAATGGACTGGTTGTATTTCCTTGGCAGTCCAAGGGACTCTCAAGAGTCTTCTCTAACACCACAGTTCAAAAACATCAATTCTTCAGTGCTCAGCTTTCTTCACAGTCCAACTCTCACATCCATACATGACCACAGGAAAAACCATAGCCTTGACTAGATGGACCTTTGTTGGCAAAGTAATGTCTCTGCTTTTGAATATGCTATCTAGGTTGGTCATAACTTTCCTTCCAAGGAGTAAGCGTCTTTTAATTTCATGGCTGCAGTCACCATCTGCAGTGATATTGGAGCCCCCCCAAAAATAAAGTCTGACACTGTTTCCACTGTTTTCCCCTTCTATTTCCCATGAAGTGAAGGGACCGGATGCCATGATCTTCGTTTTATAAATGTTGAGCTTTAAGCCAACTTTTCACTCTCCTCTTTAACTTTCATCAAGAGGCTTTTTAGTTCCTCTTCACTTTCTGCCATAAGGATGGTGTCATCTGCATATCTGAGGTTATTGATATTTCTCCTGGCAATCTAGATTCCAGCTTGTGCTTCTTCCATTCCAGGGTTTCTCATGATGTACGCTGCATAGAAATTAAATAAGCAGGGTGACAATATACAGCCTTGACGTACTCCTTTTCCAATTTGGAACCAGTCTGTTTGTTCCATGTCCAGTTCTAAAATGTTGCTTCCTGACCTGCATATAGATTTCTCAAGAGGCTGGTCAGGTGATCTGGTATTCCCATCTCTTTAAAAAATTTTCCACAGTTTATTGTGATCCACATGGTCAAAGGCTTTGGCATAGTCAATAAAGCAGAAATAGATGTTTTTCTGGAATTCTCTTGCTTTTCCATGATCCAGCGGATGTTGGCAATTTGACCTCTGGTTCCTCTGCCTTTTCTAAAACTAGCTTGAACATCTGGAAGTTCACGATTCATGTAGCACTGAAGCCTGGCTTGGAGAATTTTGAGCATTACTTTACTAGCGTGTGAGATGAGCGCAATTGTGAGGTGGTTTGATCATTCTTTCGCATTGCCTTTCTTTGTGTTAGAATATGACATTTATCTTTTTCCTTCTGACTTACTTAATTCTGTATAATAGGTTCTAGGTTCATCCACCTCATCAGAACTGACTCAAATGCATTCCTTTTTAAGGCTGAGTAATATTTCATTGTGAATATGTACCATAACTTCTTTATCCATTCATTTATTGATAGCCATCTACGTAGCTTCCATGTTGTAGCTATTGTAAATAATGCTGCAATGAAAAATGAAAAATGTAATACATGTGTCTTTTCCAATTTTGTTTTCCTCATGGTATATGCCTAGGAGTGGGATTGTTGGGTCATATGGTGGTTTTATTCCTAGTTTTTAAGGAATCTTCATACCTTCTTCCATAGTGGCTGTATCAATTCACATTCCCACCAACAGTGCAAGAGCATTCCCTTCCCTCCACACCCTCTCTAGCATTTATTGTTTGCAGGCTTTTTGATGATGGCCATTCTGACTGGTGTGAGGTGATACATCATTGTAATTTTTTTTTTAAATTAACTCCTTTTCTTTTTTTTTTTTTTTTAACTTTACAATACTCTATTTGTTTGCCCTACATTGACATGAATCCACCATAGGTGTACATGAGTTCCCAACCCTGAACCCCCCTCCCACCACCCTCCCCATATCATCTCTCTGGGTCATCCCAGTGCACCAGCCCCAAAGCATCCTATATCCTGTATCGAACCTAGACTAGCAGTTCGTTTCTTACATGATAGTATACATGTTTTAATGCCATTCTCCCAAATCATCCCACCCTCTCCCTCTCCCACAGAGTCCAAAATTCTGTTCTTTACATTTGTGTCTCTTTTGCTGTCTCACATACAGGGTTATCATTACCATCTTTCTAAATTCCATATATATGCGTTAGTATACTGTATTGGTGTTTTTCTTTCTGGCTTACTTCATTCTGTATAATCAGCTCCAGTTTCATCCACCTCATTGGAACTGATTCAAATGTATTCTTTTTAATGGCTGTGTAATATTCCATTGTGTATATGTACCACAGCTTTCTTATCCATTCATCTGCTGATGGACATCAAGGTTTCTTCCATGTCCTGGCTATTATTAACAGTGCTCTGATGAACATTGGGTACACGTGTCTTTTTCAGTTCTGGTTTCCACAGTGTGCATGCCCAGCAGTGGGATTGCTGGGTCATAAGGCAGTTCTATTTGCAGCATTTTAAGAAATCTCCACACTGTTCTCCATAGGGGCTATACTAGTTTGCATTCCCACCAACAGTGTAAGAGGGTTCACTTTTCTCCACACCCTCTCCAGCATTTATTGCTTGTAGACTTTTGGATCGCATCCATTCTGACTGGTGTGAAATGGTGCCTCACTGTGGTCTTGATTTGCATTTCTCTAATAATGAGCGATGTTGAGCATCTTTTCATGTGTTTGATAGCCATCTGTATGTATTCTTTGGAGACATTTCTCTTTATGTCTTTTTCTCACTTTTTGATTGTGTTTGTTTGTGTTTCTGGCATTGAGTTGTGTGAGATACTTGTATATTTTGGAAATTAATCCATTGTCAGTTGTTTCATTTGCTATTATTTCTCCCATTCTGAGGGCTGTCTTTTCACCTTGCTTAAAATTTCTTTTGCTGTGCAAAAGCTTTTAAGTTTAATCAGGTCACACTCATTTACTTTTGTTTTTATTCCTGTTACTCTAACATCTTGCTTTGATTTATGTCATTGAGTGTTCTGCCTGTGTTTTCCTTTAAGGGTTTTGTAGTTTTCAGTCTTACATTTAAGTCTTTTATCCATTTTGAGCTTATCTTTTTGTATGGTGTTAGGAAGTGTTCTAATTTCATTCTTTTCCATGTAACTGTCCAGTTTTCCCAAAACCATTTATTGAAGAGGCTGTCTTTGCTCCATTGCATACTCTTGCCTCCTTTGTCAAAAATAAAGTAACCCAAAGTTGCATGGGTTTATTTCTGGGCTTTTGATATTGTTCCATTGGTCTATATTTCTGTTTCTGTGCAGTACCATACTGTCTTGAGTACTGTAGCTTTGTAGTATAATCTGAAGTCAGGACGGTTGCTTCCTCCAGCTCCATTCTTCTTTCATAAGACTGCTCTGGCTATTTGGGGTCTTTTGTGTTTCCACATGAATAGTGAAAATTTTTGTTATAGTTCTGTGAAAAATGCCATTGGTAATTTGATAGGGATCACACTGAATCTATAGATTACATTTGGTAGTACAGTTATTTTCACATTTTTAATTCTTCCTACATATTAGCATATAATATCTCTCCGTCTGTTTATGTCACCATTGATTTCTTTCATCAGTGTCTTATAATTTTCTGTGTACAGTTCTTTTGTCTCCTTAGATAAATTTATTCCTAGGTATTTAATTCTTTTTGTTCCAGTGTGAATGGGATTTATTCCTTAATTCTCTTTTCTGGTTTTTCATTGTTAGTAAATAAAATTCAGGTGATTTCTGTGTATTGATTTTGTATCCTGCACCTTTCTAAATTCACTGATTAGCTCTAGTAATTTTCTGATATGAACTTTAGGCGTTTTCGATGTACAGTGTCATGTCATCTGCAAACAGTGAGAGCTTTACTTCTTCTTTTCCGATCTGAATTCCTTTTATTTCTTTTTCTTCTTTGATTGCTCTAGCTAGGGCTTCCAGAATTATGCTGAATAACAGTGGTGAAAGTGGACACCTTTGTCTTGTTCCTGATCGTGAGAGGAATGCTTCAGTTTTTCAACATTGAGATTAATGTTTTGCTGTAGGCTTATCATATATGGCTTTTTAGTATGTTGAGGGTAGGTTCCTTCTATGCCTATTTTTTGAAAAATTTTAATCATAAATGTCTGCTGAATTTTGTCAAAGGCTTTTTCTGCACCTATTGAGATGATTCATATGATTTTCATCTTTCAATTTGTTAATAGGGGTATCACATTG
>NW_017213023.1:0-16014 GCF_001704415.2 Capra hircus | reverse complement strand
TAAAAATATGCTGTTGATTCCTCCATTAAAAAAAAATCATTCACTCTTTCCCCCTCCAGCAAGACCTTCTTTCTTCTGACCTCCGAGTGTACTGGCTCTTCCAGAAAGCTACCCATCATCCTCTTCTCCTGCGCCATCTAACCAGGCATTGGTTACTGGCTACCTAATGGTGCCTGCCCCTTGTGAAGATACCAATTCCTCCTGCTCCTGCAAGCACCACAGCATGTCATATGGCTCTGGTTTACACCCTTCTTCTGGAAGCCTCTTCCACGTGGTCCACGAAGCTCCACGATCTGGCCCAATACCCCTCTGCGCAGTCATCTTCCACCTCTTTCCTCCTGCTCACTGTGTTCAGGATGCTCACTGCATCTGCCTCCCTCAGGCTTTGCACTTGCCACTCTCCCTGTATGGAATGTCCTATCTCCATAGCCCCTGCTTTATTCCTTCACTTCCTTCAAGTCCCTGCTTACCTGTCACAGAATACTGTCTGACAGGTGCACTTATGCTGCTGTACCTCCTTTAACTCTCTCTTCCCTTCGCCCTGAGTCCCCAAAGGATAGAGCAGGCCTCTTTCCTCACTGAGCACTAACACAGGACACCTTCATTCCCCTCTGAGCCTTAGTTTTCATGTTGTCAAGTGTAACCTATGGACAACACGATGGCTCATTATGGGAGAGTGTCACCTTCCCTTTGAGTAAATGCAGAGTGGCCAGGGCTTGGTGGGGGAGGTGAGGAGAAAGCTGGATTATCCAGAGAATGTCAACATTGCTCAGTAAGATAAAATGGCAGATGAAACTGATTAAAGTTTTCAAACTTAGAAAGATACTCAAAGTATCGGGATCCTGGTGTTTTATTACTGATTTTAATAAACAAACAAACAAAACACCCAGAAGCAAAATAAATCAAAATACAATGAAATAAAATAAAATGCTCATGGCTTCACATAAGACAACATTCAGAAAGAGCAAGCATGAGTTGGTGCAGTCACCATGGAGAACAGTATGGAGATTCCTCAGAAAAACAGAGGTACCAGAAGATCCAGCAATCCCACTACTCGGCATAGATTCAGAGAAAACTGTAATTCAAAGAGATACATGCACTCCAATGTGCACCACAACAGCAACACTACTTACAATAATCCAGACATGGAAACATGCTAAATGCTCCCAGACAGATGAATGGGCATATGTGGCACATATATATTTGATAAAATGGAGTTTTACCATTCTCTAGGTCCATCTAGGAACATGGATGGGTGAATCCAGGGATGGGTGAATCCATACTAAGTGAAGTAAGTCAGATGAAGAAAGACAAATATCATATCATTTATATGTGGAATCTAAAATAAGACACAAATGAACTTATATATGAAACAGAAATAGATTTATATAGAGAACAGACTTGTGGTTGTCAAGAAGAAGGGGCTGAAGGAGGTATGGCATGGGAGGTTGGGACTAGCAGATGCAAACTATTATATAAAGAGTGGACAAACAACAAGGTCCTACCGTATAGCACAGAGAACTGTATAGCACTGCGAGTATATATCTCAATATCCTGAGATAAATCATAATGGACATATGTATGACTGAATTACTTTGCTGTACAGCAGAAATTAGTACATTATAAATCAACTATACTTCAATTTAAAACTTAAAAAATAAAAAAGAGGAAACAGACAAAAGCATCAGAATTTGAGATTGAAAAGGAATTATAATATGCAGATGAGAAATATTATGCATGTGGAATAACTTTGACGATGATGATGACAACCATGGTGCTAATGATCTAAAGGTGTTTTTAAGGAGGAACAAATTATAAACAAGAGCTTTCCACAGAAACTAAGGAGCCTGGACTGGACACCTATTTGCCATGACGGCTGTTCTTCTGGAGAGCTGAGTAGACTAGATCCCCGACATGCACGTCTCCACTCAAGAGGAAGCACGGGGGTCCCTCTCACATCCAGAGGAGACACATTTCCGCCTCGTAGCTCGAGATGAGGGATCCTTTCCCTGCTTCGTCGGGAAAGAATTCCCAGCATTCCCGTCGAATCTCAAGAGGAGGCGCTCTCCACAGGAAAGGCGAGGGGAACTCCAGGGTCCTGCCACCATTCCAAGAGTCCCCCAGATATCTCAGTCCATTCCAGAGGAAGCTGTTTTCCCTGCACTGCCTCGACTTTCATGCCGAGGATCGACTCACAACACGGTGGCACGTGGGAGAGCCCTGTGGGAAAGCCTCTTGGGAAAGCCTCCAGGGAAAGCCACAGATCCCTTGAGCCACATGACGGGAAGTGTGACACTGCAGCTACAGCTAGGGAGGAAAGTCCACGTGCATGCCCCCACTCGAGACGAGGACTGACTCCCCTGTGGAGACTCCAGAATTACCCCAAGATCCATGTTAGCACAGGAGAACAATCCTCAGGTTCCGGCCCGACTCAACACAAGGACTAAGGCCCCGGCATCGAAGGGAGAGGAATCCCGAGAGGCCCCGAGCAACTCGCATGGGGACTGCCCTTTCCAGAGGCTGCCAGAGCAGGTCGCTGAGGTCCCCGTCGTAACTCCAGAGCACCTGCCGCAACTCGGGAAAATCCAGAAGGTTCTCGCCACCAGGGGAGATGAGGCCCATTTCCGCTGAGGCGTCTCGAGGCTAATCACATCTGACCTGTGGAAATTCGAAAGGGTCCTTCACACCCTTGCTGCAACTCAAGAAGTTCCCCGACATACCCGACTCCACTCGAGAGGAAGCACAGGGGTCCCGCCCACATCCAGAGGAGCCCCGTTTCTGCCTCGTAGCTCGAAATGAGGGATCAATTCCCTGCTTCGCCGGAAAGAATGCCCGGCATTCCTGTCGCATCTCAATGGGAGGCACTCTCACAAGGAAAGGCGAGAGGAACTCCAGGGTCGTGCCACAATTCCAAGAGTTCCCCAGATGCCTCAGTTCATTCCAGAGGAACCTGTTTTCCCTGCACTGCCTCGATTTTCACGCAGAGGATCAGCTCAGACCACGGTGGCACGTGGGACAGCCCTGTGGGAAAGCCTCGTCGGAAAGCCTCGAGGAAAAGTCACAGATCCCTTGATCCACGCGACGGGAGGCGTGACACTGCTGCTACAGGCCGGGAGGAAAGCGCACGTGCATGCCCCCACACAAGACGAGGAATGGCTCCCTTGTGGAGACTCCAGAAGTACCCCAAGATCCATGTCAGCACTGGAGAGGAATCCTCAGGTTCCAGCCAAAACTCCACGCAAGGTCTTAGGCTCTGATATCGCCGGGAGAGGAATCCAGAAAAGCCCCCTAGCAATTCGATAGGGACTGGCCTTTCCACAGGCCACCAGAGCGTGTCCATGGGGTCCTCGTCATGACTCGAGAGGACCTGCCGCAAATCGAGAATATCCAGGAGGTTCTCAACTCCAGGCGAGATGAGGCCCATTCCGGCTAAGGCTTCTCGAGGCTAATCACACATAACCTCTGGAACTTCAAAAAGGTACTTCACACCCTTGCTACAAATCAAGAAGTTCCTCGACATACCCGTCTCCACTCGAGAGGAAGCACGAGGGTCCCGCCCACATCCAGAGGAGCCCCGTTTCCGCCTCATAGCTCGAGAGGAGGGATCCTTTCCCTGCGTGGTCGGGAAAGAATTCCCGGCGTTCCCGTCGCATCTCCAGTAGAGGTGCTCTCAACAGGAAACGAGAGAGGAATTCCAGGGTCATGCCACCATACCAAGAGTTCACCAGATGTCTCAGTCCATGCCAGAGGAACCTGTTTTCCCTGCACTGCCTCGACTTTCATGCCGAGGAGCGACTCTCACAACGGTGGCCCGTCGGACAGCCCTGTGAGAACCCTAACTCCTGGGAAAGCCACCTGTGGCATGACGCTGGAGTTCCTCTCGACTTTACTGTTGAGAGTGCCTCCTCTTGAGATGTGGCCGGAAAGCCTGGAATTCTTTCGCGACCAAGCAGGGAAAGGATCCCTCATCTCGAACTACGAGGCCGAAAGGGGGCTCCTCTGGATGTGGGCAGGACTCTCGTGCTTCCTCTCGAGTGGAGACGGGTATGTCGGGGGAAATTCTTGAGTTGAAGCAAGGGTGTGAAGGACCTTTGAAAGTTTCCAGACGTTAGGTGTGTTTAGCCTCGAGAAGCCTCAGCGGAAATGGGCCTCATCTCGCCTGAGGGGAGAACCTCCTGGATTTTCTCGAGTTACAGCAGGTACTCTCGACTTACGACGGGGACATCAGGGAACCTCTCTGGTGGCCACAGGACAGGCCAGTCCCCATGTGAGTTGTTAGGGGATTTTCAAGATTCCTTCTCCCGTCGATGCCGGGGCCTAAGACCTAGTGTGGAGTCCGGGCCGGAACCTAAGGATTACTCTCCAGTGCTGAAATGGATCTTGGGATACTTCTGGAGTTTCCACTGGGGAGTCGATTCTCTTCTTGGGTGGGGCATGCACGTGCACTTTCCTCCGAGCTGTACCAGCAGTGTCAGGCTTCCCGTTGCGTGGATCAAGGGATCTGTGGCTTTCCCTTGAGGATTTCCCAAGAGGATTTACCACGAGGCTTTCCAACTAGGCTTTCGCACAGGATATCCCACGTGCAACCGTGCTGTGAGTCGAATCGATCCTCGGCTTGAAAGTCGGCAGTGCAGGGAAAACAGGTTTCCCTGGAATGGACTGACATATCTGGGGGACTCTGGAATGGTGGCACGACCCTGGAGTTCCTCTCGGCTTTCCTGTGGAGAGCATCTCCTCATGAGATGCGTCGGGAACTCGGGAATTCTTTCCCGACCACGCAGGGAAAGGATCCATCCTCTCGAGCTATGAGGTGGAAACGGGGCTCCTCTGGATGTGGGCGGGACTCTCGTGCTTCCTCTCGAGTGGAGACGGGTGTGTCGGGGAACTTCTTGAGTTGCAGCAAGGGTGTGAAGGACCCATTGGAAGTTCCAGAGGTTAGGTGTGATTTGCCTGGAGACGCCTCAGCAGAAATGGGCCTCATCTCGCCTGGAGGGGAGAACCTCCTGGATTGTCTCGAGTTGTGGCAGGTGCTCTCGACTTACGACGGGGACTTCAGGGACCCGCTCTGGTGCCTCAGGAAATGCCAGTCCCCAAGCGAGTTGCTCGGGGGCCTCTCGGATTCCTCTCCCGTCGATGCGGGGCCTAAGACCTTGTGAGGAGTCAGTGCCGGAACCTGAGGATTCCTCTCCAGTGCTGACATGGATCTTGGGGTACTTCTGGAGTCTCCCCATGGGAGTCAGACCTCATCTCGAGTGGGGGCATTCACGTGCGCTTTCCTCCCGAGCTGTAGCAACAGTGTCACGCTTCCTTCACGTGGATCAAGGGGTCAGTGGCTTTCCCTCGAGGCTTTCCCACGAGGCTTTCCCACGACGCTTTCCCAAGGGCTGTCCCACGTGCCACCGTGGTGTGAGTCTCTCCTCGGTTTGAAAGTCGAGGCAGTGCAGGGAAAACAGGTTTCCCTGGAATGGACTGAGACATCTGGGGGCCTTGGGAATGGTGGCACGACCCTGGAGTTCCTCTCGCGTTTCCTGTGGAGAGCGCCTCCTCTTGAGATGCGATGGCATCGCCGGGAATTCTTTCCCGACCACGCAGGGATAGGATCTCTCTTCTCGAGCTATGAGGCCGAAATGGGGTTCCTCCGGATGTGTGCGGACTCTCGTGCTTCCTCTCGAGTGGACACGGGTATCTCGGGGAACTTCTTGAGTTGCAGCAAGGGTGTGAAGGACCCTTTGGAAGTTCCAGAGGTTAGGTGTGATTAGCCTCGAGACGCCTCAGCGGAAATGGGTGTCATCTCGCCTGGAGGGGAGAACCTCCTGCATTTTCTCGAGTTGCGGCAGGCGCTCTCGACTTACATCGGGGACCACAGGGACCCGCTCTGGTGGCCTCAGGAAAGGCCAGTCCCCATGCGAGTTGCTCGGAGGCCTCTCGGGATTCCTCTCCCGTCGATGCCGGGGCTAAGACCTTGTGTGAGTCGGTGCCGGAACCTGAGGATTCCTCTCCAGTCCTGACATGGATGTTGGGGTACTTCTGGAGTCTCCCCAGGGGAGTCAGTCCTCGTCTCGATTCGGGGCATGCACGTGCGCTTTCCTCCCGAGCTGTAGCAGCAGTGTCACAATTCCCGTCGAGTGGATCAGGGGATCAATGGCTTTCCCTCAAGGCTTTCCCTCGAGGCTTTCCACGAGGCTTTCCCACAGGGCTGTCCCACGTGCCACCGTGGTGTGAGTCGATCCTCGGCTTGAAAGTCTAGGCACAGAGAGGAAAGATGGCGGACGAATAGGACGGGAAGATCACTTTCTCCCTCACAAATTCCTCAAAGAACATTTCAACGCCGAGCAAACTCCACAAAACAACTTCTGTAGGCTGGCATAGGACATCAGGCAACCAGAAAAGCAGACCATTGTCTTCAAAAACAGATATTTAATCTTTGCTCTTAGATTTTTGTTGTCAATTTTGTTCATTTAAAAACCCAAACTTCACTACCCAAGTTTACCTGAGAGCGAGATTACTGGCTTGACCACTCTCTCCTCCTCTGGACTCTCCTTTTTCTCCACCAGGTGGCCTCTCTCTCTTTTCTCCCCCATCTCTTCTCTATCCAACTCTGTGAATCTCTGTGTGTTCCAGACGGTAGAGAACACCTAAGGAACTGGTTACTGGCAGGATTTGTCTCTCTCCTACTCATTCCTCTCTCTTATCCTCCTGGTAACCTCTGTCTACTTCCTCCCTCTCCTCTTCCCCGTATAACTCTGTAAATACCTCTGAGCGGTCCAGACTATAGAGCACACATATGGAAATGACTACTGGCTAGCTTGCTCTCTCCTCTCTTGATCTCACCGCATCTCATTCCAGTCACCTCTAACTACCCCCTCCATCTTCTCTTCTCCTTGTAACTCAGTGAACCTCTCTGAGTGTCCCTCAATGTGGAGAAACTTTTCATCTTTAACCTAGATATTTTATCATTGGTGCTGTATAGATGGAGAAGTCTAGAGGCTACTGTAAAAATAAAACTGAAAACCAGAAGCAGGAAGCTTAAATCCAAAGCCTGAAAACATTAGAGAACTCTTGAATTCAGGGAACATTAAGCAATAGGAGCTCATCAAATGCCTTCATACCTACACCGAAACCAAGCTCCACCCAAGGGCCAACAAGTTCCAAAACAAGACATACACGCAAATTCTCCAGCAACACAGGAACACTCCCCTGAGCTTCAATATACAGGCAGCTCAAAATTATCCAAAACCTTTGATGTCTCATAACCCATTACGGTCACTCCACTGCACTCCAGAGAGAAGAAACCCAGCTCCACCCACCAAAACTCCAACACAAGCCTCCCTAACCAGGAAACCTTGACAAGCCACTGATAGAACCCACCCAAAGTGAGGAAGCTCCATAATAAAGAGAACTCCACAAATTACCAGAATATAAAAAGGCCACCCCAAACGCAGCAATATAACCAAGATGAAGAGACAGAGGAACACTCAGCAGGTAAAGGAACAGGAGAGTTGCCCACCAAACCAAACAAAAGAGGAAGAAGTAGGGAATCTACCGGAGAAGGAATTCCGAATATTGATAGTGAAAATGATCCAAAATCTTGAAATCAAAATGGAAACACAGATAAATAGCCTAGAGACAAGGATTGAGAAGATGCAAGAAAGGTTTAACAAGGACCTAGAAGAAATAAAAAAGAGTCAAAATATAATGAATAACGCAATAAATGAGACCAAAACACTCTGGAGGCAACAAATAGTAGAATAATGGAGGCAGAAGATAGGATTAGTGAAATAGAAGATAGAATGGTAGAAATAAATGAATCAGAGAGGAAACAAGAAAAACAATTAAAAGAAACGAGGACAATCTCAGAGACCTCCAGGACAATATGAAACGCTCCAACATTCGAATTATAGGAGTCCAGAAGAAGAAGACAGAAAGAAAGATCATGAGAAAATCCTTGAGGAGATAATAGTTGAAAACTTCCCTAAAATGGGGAAGAAAATAATCACCCAAGTCCAAGAAACACAGAGAGTTCCAAATAGGATAAACCCAAGGCGAAACACCCCAAGACACATATTAATCAAATTAACAAAGATCAAACACAAAGAACAAATATTAAAAGCAGCAAGGGAAAAACAACAAATAACACACAAGGGGATTCCCATAAGGATAACAGCTGATCTTTCAATAGAAACTCTTCAGGCCAGGAGGGAATGGCAAGACATACTTAAAGTGATGAAAGACAATAACCTACAGCCAGATTACTGTATCCAGCAAGGATCTCATTCAAATACGAAGGAGAAATCAAAAGCTTTACAGACAAGCAAAAGCTGAGAGAATTCAGCACCACCAAACCAGCTCTCCAACAAATTCTAAAGGATATCCTCTAGACAGGAAACACGAAAAGGGTGTATAAACCCGAGCCCAAAACAATAAAGTAAATGGTAACGGGATCATACTTATCAATAATCACCTTAAACGTAAATGGGTTGAACGCCCCAACCAAAAGACAAAGACTGGCCGAATGGATACAAAAACAAGACTCCTCTATATGCTGCTTACAAGAGACCCACCTCAAAACAAGGGACACATACAGACTGAAAGTGAAGGGATGGAAAAAGATATACCACGCAAACAGAGACCAAAAGAAAGCAGGAGTGGCAATACTCATATCCGATAAATAGACTTTAAACAAAGGCTGTGAAAAGAGACAAAGAAGGCCACTACATAATGATCAAAGGAACAATCCAAGAAGAAGATATAACAATTATAAATATATATGCACCCAATATAGGAGCACCGCAATATGTAAGAGAAATGCTAACAAGTATGAAAGGGGAAATCAACAATAACACAATAATAGTGGGAGACTTTAATACCCCACTCACACCTATGGACAGATCAACTAAACAGAAAATTAACAAAGAAACGCAAACTTTAAATGATACATTAGATCAGTTAGACCTAATTGATATCTATAGGACATTTCACCCAAAACAATGAATTTCACCTTTTTTTCAAGTGCTCATGGAACCTTCTCCAGGATAGATCACATCCTGGGCCATAAATCTAAACTTGATAAATTCAAAAAACTCGAAATCATTCCAAGCATCTTTTCTGACCATAATGCATTAAGATTAGATCTCAATTACAGGAGAAAAACTATTAAAAATTCCAACACATGGAGGTTGAACAACACACTTCTGAATAACCAACAAATCACAGAAGAAATCAAAAAAGAAATCAAAATATGCATAGAAACTAATGAAAATGAAAACACAACAACCCAAAACCTGTGGGACACTATAAAAGCAGTGCTAAGAGGAAAGTTCATAGCAATACAGGCATACCTCAAGAAACAAGAAAAAAGTCAAATAAATAACCCAACTCTACAACTAAAGCAACTAGAAAAGGAAGAGTTGGAGAACCCCAGAGTTAGTAGAAGGAAAGAAATCTTAAAAATTAGGGCAGAAATAAATGCAAAAGAAACAAAAGAGACCATAGCAAAAATCAACAAAGCCAAAAGCTGGTTCTTTGAAAGGATAAATAAAATTGACAAACCATTAGCCAGACTCATCAAGAAGCAGAGAGAGAAAAATCAAATCAATAAAATTAGAAATGAAAATGGAGAGATCACAACAGACAACACAGAAATACAAAGGATCATAAGAGACTACTATCAGCAATTGTATGCCAATAAAATGGACAATGTGGAAGAAATGGACAAATTCTTAGAAAAGTACAATTTTCCAAAACTGAACCAGGAAGAAATAGAAAATCTTAACAGACCCATCACAAGCACGGAAATTGAAACTGTAATCAGAAATCTTCCAGCAAACAAAAGCCAGGTCCAGATGGCTTCACAGCTGAGTTCTACCAAAAATTTCGAGAAGAGCTAACACCTATCCTCCTCAAACTCTTCCAGAAAATTGCAGAGGAAGGTAAACTTCCAAACTCATTCTATGAGGCACCATCACCCTAATACCAAAACCTGACAAAGATGTCACAAAAAAAGAAAACTACAGGCCAATATCACTGATGAACATAGATGCAAAAATCCTCAACAAAATTCTAGCAATCAGAATCCAACAACACATTAAAAAGATCATACACCCATGACCAAGTGGGCTTTATCCCAGAGATGCAAGGATTCTTCAATATCCTGCAAATCAATCCAATGTAATTCCACCACATTAACAAATTGAAAAATAAAAACCATATGATTATCTCAATAGATGCAGAGAAGGCCTTTGACAAAATTCAACATCCATTTATGATAAAAACTCTCCAGAAAGCAAGGAATAGAAGGAACATACCTCAACATAATAAAAGCTATCTATGACAAACCCACAGCAAACATTATCCTCAATGGTGAAAAATTGAAAGCATTTCCGCTAAAGTCAGGAACAAGACAAGGGTGTCCACTTTCACCGCTACTATTCAACATATTCTGGAAGTTTTGGCCACAGCAATTAGAGCAGAAAAAGAAATAAAAGGAATCCAAATTGGAAAAGAAGAAGTAAAACTCTCACTGTTTGCACATGACATGATCCTCTACATGGAAAACCCTAAAGACTCCACCAGAAAATTACTAGAGCTAATCAATGAATATAGTAAAGTTGCAGGATATAAAATCAACACACAGAAATCCCTTGCATTCCTATACACGAATAATGAGAAAGTAGAAAAAGAAATTAAGGAAACAATTCCATTCACCATTGCAACGAAAAGAATAAAATACTTAGGAATATATCTACCTAAAGAAACTAAAGACCTATATATAGAAAACTATAAAACACTGATGAAAGAAATCAAAGAGGACACTAATAGATGGAGAAATATACCATGTTCATGGATCGGAAGAATCAATATAGTGAAAATGAGTATACTACCCAAAGCAATTTACAAATTCAATGCAATCCCTATCAAGCTACCAGCCACATTTTCACAGAACTAGAACAAATAATTTCAAGATTTGTATGGAAACACAAAAAACCTCGAATAGCCAAAGCAATCTTGAGAAAGAAGAATGGAACTGGAGGAATCAACTTACCTGACTTCAGGATCTACTACAAAGCCACAGTCATCAAGACAGTATGGTACTGGCACAAAGACAGACATATAGATCAATGGAACAAAATAGAAAGCCCAGAGATAAATCCACACACATATGGACACCTTATCTTTGACAAAGGAGGCAAGAATATACAATGGAGTAAAGACAATCTCTTAACAAGTGGTGCTGGGAAAACTGGTCAACCACTTGTAAAAGAATGAAACTAGATCACTTTCTAACACCGCACACAAAAATAAACTCAAAATGGATTAAAGATCTAAATGTAAGACCAGAAACTATAAAACTCCTAGAGGAGAACATAGGCAAAACACTCTCCGACATAAATCACAGCAGGATCCTCTATGATCCACCTCCCAGAATTCTGGAAATAAAAGCAAAAATAAACAAATGGGATCTAATTAAAATTAAAAGCTTCTGCACAACAAAGGAAAATATAAGCAAGGTGAAAAGACAGCCTTCTGAATGGGAGAAAATAATAGCAAATGAAGCAACTGACAAACAACTAATCTCAAAAATATACAAACAACTTCTGCAGCTCAATTCCAGAAAAATAAATGACCCAATCAAAAAATGGGCAAGAACTAAATAGACATTTCTCCAAAGAAGACATATGGATGGCTAACAAACACATGAAAAGATGCTCAACATCACTCATTATTAGAGAAATGCAAATCAAAACCACAATGAGGTACCACTTCACACCAGTCAGAATGGCTGCGATCCAAAAATCTGCAAGCAATAAATGCTGGAGAGGGTGTGGAGAAAAGGAACCTCTTACACTGTTGGTGGGAATGTAAACTAGTACAGCCACTATGGAGACAGTGTGGAGATTCCTTAAAAAATTGCACATAGAACTACCTTATGACCAGCAATCCCACTTCTGGGCATACACACCGAGGAAACCAGAATTGAAAGAGACACATGTACCCCAATGTTCATCGCAGCACTGTTTATAATAGCTAGGACATGGAAACAACCTAGATGTCCATCAGCAGATGAATGGATAAGAAAGCTGTGGTACATATACACAATGGAGTATTACTCAGCCATAAAAAAGAATTCATTTGAATCAGTTCTGATGAGATGGATGAAACTGGAGCCGATTATACAGAGTGAAGTAAGCCAGAAAGAAAAACACCAATACAGTATACTAACACATATATATGGAATTTAGGAAGATGGCAATGACGACCCTGTATGCAAGACAGGGAAAGAGACACAGATGTGTATAATGGACTTTTGGACTCAGAGGGAGGGAGAGGGTGGGATGATTTGGGAGAATGACATTCTAACATGTATACTATCATGTAAGAATTGAATCGCCAGTCAATGTCTGATGCAGGATACAGCATGCTTGGAGCTGGTGCATGGGGATGACCCAGAGAGATGTTATGGGGAGGCAGGTGGGAGGGGGTTCATGTTTGGGAACGCATGTAAGAATTAAAGATTTTAAAATTTAAAAATAAAAAAATAAATTAAAAAAAAAAACGAAAGTCGAGGCAGTGCAGGGAAAACAGGTTTCCTGGAATGGACTGAGAATCTGGGGGACTCTGGGAATGGTGCACGACCCTGGAGTTCCTCTCGCCTTTCTGTGGAGAGCGCCTCCTCTTGAGAAGCGACGGAACGCGGGAATTCTTTCCCGACCATGCAGGGAAAGGATCCTCCTCTCGAGCTATGAGGCGGAAACGGCTTCCTCTGGATGTGGGCGACTCACGTGCTTCCTCTCGAGTGGAGACGGGTATGTCGGGGAACTTCTTGAGTTGCAGCAAGGGTTAAAGACCCTTTGGAAGTTCCAGAGGTTAGGTGTGATTAGCCTCGAGACGCTTCAGCGGAAATGGGCCTCATCTCGCCTGGAGGGGAACCTCCTGGATTATCGCGAGTTGCGGCAGGTGCTTTCGACTTATGACGGGGACCTCAGGACCCTCTCTGGTGGCCTCAGGAAAGGCCAGTCCCATGCGAGTTGCTCGGGGCCTCTCGGGATTCCTCTCCCGTCGATGCTGGGGCCTAAGGCTTGTGTGGAGTCGGTGCTGGAACCTGAGGATTCCTCTCCAGTGGTGACATGGATCTTGGGTACTTCTGGAGTCTCCCCAGGGGAGTCAGTCTTCGTCTCGAGTGGGGGCATGCACGTGCGCTTTCCTCCCGAGCTGTAGCAGCAGTGTTACGCTTACCTTCGCGTGGATCAAGGGATCTGTGGCTTGCCTCGAGGCTTTCCAACAAGGCTTTCCACAGGGCTGTCCACGTGCCACCGTGGTGTGAGTTGATCCTCGGCTTGAAAGTCGAGGCAGTGCAGGGAAAACAGGTTTCCCTGGAATGGACTTAGACATCTGGGGTAATCTGGGAATGGTGCACGACCCTGGAGTTCCTCTCGCCTTTCTGTGCAGAGCGCCTCCTCTTGAGATGCGACGGGAAAGCAAGGAATTCTTTCCCGACCACGCAGGGAAAGGATCCCTCCTCTCGAGCTAAGAGGCAGAAACGGGGCTCCTCTGGATGTGGGCGGGACTCACGTGCTTTCTCTCGAGTGGAGACGGGTATGTCGGGGAACTTCTTGAGTTGCAGCAAAGGGGTGAAGGACTCTTTGGAAGTTCCAGAATTTAGGTGTGATTAGCGTCGAGACGGCTCAGCCGAAATGGGCCTCATCTCGCCTGGAGGGGAGAACCTCCTGGATTTTCTCAAGCTGCGGCAGGTGCTCTCGACTTACGACAGGGACCTCAGGGACCCGCTGTGGTGGCCTCAGGAAAGGCCAGTCCCCATGCGAATTGCTCGGCGGCCTCTCGGGATTCCTCTCCCGTCGATGCTGGGGCCTAAGACCTTGTGTGGAGTCAGTGCCAGAACATGAGGATTCCTCCCCAGTGCTGACATGGAACTTGGGGTACTTCTGGAGTCTCCCCAGAGGAGTCAGTCCACGTCTCGAATGGGGACATGCACGTGCGCTTTCCTCCCGAGCTGTAGCAGCCGTGTCAAGCTTCCCTTCTCGTGGATCAAGGGATCTGTGGCTTTCCCTTGAGGCTTTTACACGAGGCTTTCCCACGAGGCTTTCCCACAGGGCTGTCCTATGGGCCACCGTGGTGTGAGTCGATCCTCCGCTTGAAAGTCGAGGCAGCGCAGGGAAAACAGGTTTCCCTGGAATGGACTGAGACATCTGGGGGACTCTGGGAATGGTGGCACGACCCTGGAGTTCCTCTCGCCTTTCCTGTGGAGAGCGCCTCCTTGAGATGCGATGGGAACGGCGGGAATTCTTTCCCGACCACGCAGGGAAAGGATCCTTCTCTCGAGCTATGAGGCGGAAACGGGGCTCCTCTGGATGTGGGGGGTCTCTCGTGCTTCCTCTCGAGTGAGACGGTATGTCGGGGAACTTCTTGAGTTGCAGCAAGGGTGTAAGGACCATTGGAAGTTCCAGAAGTTAGTGTGATTAGCATCGAGACGCCTCGCTGGAAATGGTCCTCATCTCGCCTGGAGGGGAGAACTCCTGGATTATCACGAGCTGCGGCAGTGCTCTCGAATACAACGGGGACCTCAGGGACCCGCTTGGTGGCCTCAGGAAAGGCCAGTCCCATGCGAGTTGCTCCGGGGCCTCTCGGATTCCTCTCCCGTCGATGCTGGGCCTAAGACCTTGAGTGGAGTCTGTGCCGGAACCTGAGGATTCCTTTCAAGGCTGACATGGATCTGGGGGTACTTGTGTAGTCTCCACAGGGAGTCAGTCCTAGGCTCTAGTGGGGCATGCACGTGCGCTTTCCTCCCGAGCTGTAGCAGCAGTGTCACGCTTCCCTTTGCCTGGATCAAGGGAGCTGTGGCTTTCCCTCCAGGCTTTCCCACAAGGCTTTCCCACAGGGCTGTCCCACGTGCCACCGTGTGTGAGTCGATCCTCGGCTTGAATGTCGAGGCAGTGCAGGGAAAACAGGTTTCCCTGGAATGGACTGAGACATCTGGGGACTCTGGAATGGTGGCACGACCCTGGAGTTCCTGTCGCCTTTCCTGTGGAGAGCGAATCTCTTGAGTTGCGACGGAACCTCGGAATTCTTTCCGACCTCGCAGGGAAAAGATCCCTCCTCTCGAGCTATGAGGTGGAAACGGGCTCCTCTGGATGTGGGCGGGACTCTCGTGCTTCCTGTCGAGTGGAGCCGGGTATGTCGTGGACTTCTTGAGTTGCAGCAAGGGTGTGAAGGACTTTGGAAGTTCCAGAATTCAGGTGTGACTAGCCTCGAACGGCTCAGCGGAAATGGGCCTCATCTCGCTGGAGGGAGAACATCCTAGATTTTCTCAGATGCGGCAGGTGCTCTCGACTTACGACGGGACCTCAGGACCCGCTCTGGTGGCTCAGGAAAGTCAGTCCCCATGAGTTGCTCGGAGGCTCTCGGGATTCCTCTCCCGTCGATGCCGGGCCTAAGACCTTGTGTGGAGTCGGTGCCGGAACTGAGGATTCCTCTCCAGTGCTGACATGGATTTGGGTACTTCTGGAGTCTCCCTAGGGGAGTCAGTCCTCGTCTGGGTGGGGGCATGCAGGTCGCTTTCCTCACGAGCTGTAGCAGCAGGGTCACGCTTCCTTCGCGTGATCAAGGATCTGTGGCTTTCCCTCGAGGCTTTCCACGAGGCTTTCCCTCGAGGCTTTCCCACGAGGCTTTCCCTCGAGGCTTCCCAGGAGGCTTCCCACGGGCTGTCCTACGTGCCCGTGTGTTAGTCGATGCTCCGCTTGAAAGTCGAGGCAGTGCAGGGAAAACAGTTTTCCCTGGAATGGACAGAGACATCTGGGCGACTCTGGGAATGGTGGCACGACCCTAGAGTTCCTCTCGCCTTTCCTGTGGAGAGCGCCTCATCTGGAGATGCGACGGGAACGCCGGGAATTCTTTCCCGACCACGCAGGGAAAGGATCCCTTCTCGAGCTATGAGGTGGAAACCTCCTCTGGATGTGGGCGGACTCTCTGCTTCCTTCGAGTGGAGACGGGTATGCCGGG
>NW_017213021.1:0-16016 GCF_001704415.2 Capra hircus | reverse complement strand
TCTCCACAGGAAAGGCGAGAGGAACTCCAGGTCGTTGCCACCATTCCCAGATTCCCCAGATGTCTCAGTCCATTCAGGGAAAACTGTTTTCCTGCACTGCCTCGACTTTAAGCGAGGATCGACTCACACCACGGTGGCACGTGGGACAGCCCTGTGGGAAAGCCTCCTGGAAAGCTGGGAAAGCCTCGAGGGAAAGCCACAGATCCCTTGATCCACTCGAAGGGAAGCGTGACACTGCTGCTACAGCTCGGGAGGAAAGCGCACGTGCATGCCCCACTCGAGACGAGGACTGACTCCCCTGGAGACTCCAAAAGTACCCAAGTCCATGTCAGCACTGGAGAGGAATGCTCAGGTTCCGGCACCGACTCCACACAAGGTCTTAGGCCCGGCATCGACGGGGAGAGGAATCCCGAGAGGGCCCCGAGCAACTCGCATGGGACTGGCCTTTCCTGAGGCCACCAGAGCGGGTCCCTGAGGTCCCGTCGAAAGTCGAGAGCACCTGCCGCCGCCAACTCGAGAAAATCCAGGAGGTTCTCCCCTCCAGGCGAGATGAGGCCCATTTCCGCTGAGGGTCTCGAGGCTAATCACACCTAACCTCTGGAACTTCCAAAGGGTCCTTTACACCCTTGCTGCAAATCCAGAATTTCCCCGACATACCCGTCTCCACTCGAGAGGAAGCACGAGAGTCCCGCCCACATACAGAGGAGCACCGTTTCCGCCTCCTAGCTCGAGAGGAGGGATCCTTTCCCTCCGTGGTCGGGGAAAGAATTCCCGGCGTTCCCGTCGCATCTCAAGAGGAGGCGCTCTCCCACAGGAAAGTCGAGAGGAAGTCCAGGGTCGTGCCACCATTCCCAGATTCGCCAGATGTCTCAGTCCATTCCAGGGAAACCTGTTTTCCTTGCACTGCGTTGACTTTCAAGCCATCGATCGACTCACACCACGGTGGCACGTGGGATAGCCCTGTGGGAAAGCCTCGTGGGAAAGCCACAGATCCCTTGATCCAGGCGAAGGGAAGCATGACACTGCTGCCACAGCTCCGGAGTAAGCGCACGTGCATGCGCCCACTCAAACGAGGACTGACTCCCCTGGGGAGACTCCAGAAGTACCCCAAGATCCATGTCAGCACTGCAGAGGAATCCTCAGGTTCCGGCACCGACTCCACACAAGGTCTTAGGCCCCGGCATCGATGTAGAGGAATCCCGAGAGGCCCCCTAGCAACTCGCATGTGGACTGGCCTTTCCTGAGGCCACCAGAGCGGGTCCCTGAGGTCCCCGTCGTAAGTCGAGAGCACCTGCCGCAACTCGAGAAAATCCAGGAGGTTCTCCCCTCCAGGCGAGATGAAGCCCATTTCCGCTGAAGCGTCTGGAGGCTAATCACACCTAACCTCTGGAACTTCCAAAGGGTCCTTCACACCCTTGCTGCAACTCAAGAAGTTCCCCGACATACCCGTCCTCTCGATAGGAAGCACGAGGGTCCCGCCCACATCCAGAGGAGCCCCTTTCCGCCTCGTAGCTCGAGATGTGGGATCCTTTCCCTGCTTCGTCGGGAAAGAATTCCCGGCGTTCCCGTCGCATCTCAAGTGGAGGCGCTCTCCACAGGAAATGCGAGAGGAACTCCAGAGTCGTGCCACCATTCCAAGAGTCCCCTAGATGTCTCAGTCCATTCCAGAGGAACCTGTTTTCCCTGCACTGCCTCGACTTTCACGCCGAGGTTCGACTCACACCTCGGCGGCATGTGGGACAGCCCTCTGGGATAGCCTCGTGGTAAAGCCTGGAGGAAAAGCCACAGATCACTTGATCACGCGACCGGAAGTGTGACACTGCTGCTACAGCTCGGGAGGAAAGCGCACGTGCATGCCCCCATTCGAGACGAAGACTGACTTCCCTGGGGGGCTCCAGAAGTACCCCAAGATCCATGTCAGCACTGTAGAGGAATCCTCAGGTTCCTGCCCCAACTCCTCACAAGGTCTTTTTTTTTTCTTTCCTTTTTACTCTTTTCTTTGCATTTATTTAAACACAGTTCTCAAAAACTTTTGAGTGAAATTGGGCCTCCTTTGGTAAGCAAAGAACCTGAAAGTAGTATTTAAAAAACGAACAGGCAAAGTCTTCAGATCATCCACAACACAGGTGTAGTGTTCCCTTCTTTTTTCTCAAAACTCTGAAGCACCCAGTTTTTCCATATAGTCTTAAAAGCTAGAAGAACAAGAGTACATTTGTGGTGGAATATTATTTTCACTTGCTGATTACTAATTGAAATACCATTATCCCCTTCTAACAGCTTTAAGAAATAGCCTTTTTAAGGCATACATTGTGCAACTCATCTTATTCCCTGCTATGTATAATACAGATTACATAAAGGCTGTCAAAGTCACATTTATATAAGCATTAAGCATTTGCTGTATTGAAAGATCTTTAGTTTTTAACACTAGCAGTATAGAGTTACAGAGCGTAATTTTTATCACTTAACTGCAGGTATATTAAGTATGGTATGTTTCATGGACTCGAGGAAAACGGGCATTTTTTTCTTTAATTTACTACTGACAATCTAATCAGAACAGTTCTCCTAAGCATTGATATGTTAGAAAGAAAAGTAAAAACCAAACGTTATTGTTGCTTTTTGCCATTTGGTAGCATTTTACACACAGGCTTCAATCTTCAGAATACCCTGTATTCAGTAGAAAAACCATTTAAATGAAGTTCTGTACAATAGAAACTTCTCAGCAGTCAAAATTTTAGACTGTAAAAAAATACATGTAAAACATACTTTTCTGAAAACACTTAACTTTGAACAAAGCACCGAACTACACAAATGCAGAATGAAAACAGCATTTCAACTCCACCAAAAGTAGTCATCATAAAAGGTGTAAAAGTCACCTAACTTCACCAGGCACTGTTCACTTTTTAAACAGGAGACAATAAAAAATATTGTCCACAAACAATATCCCAACTCTAGGCAGGTTTCAGAAAGTCTTCATCTTCATGCTTTAATAGCGACGAGGTGAGTATGATCGAGATCTGGAACGTGATCTGTATCCTCCACGACTATAGTAGGGAGAAGGTGACCGTCTTCTGTATTTCTGATCCCTGTCTTGAGCAGCTCTCCATCCTCCTCCTCCTCCTCCTCCTCCTCTGTACGATCTGCTGTAATAGTCCCGATCATCATAGCCTCGATCATATCCTCTGTCATAGTAATCTCGACGGCGTGAGCTGCCATAGGTAGGTCTCCCCATGTAAATTCCTGCTGTTGGAGTATGTGGTCTTTTCGTTATGGAGAAGTCAACTCTGATCCTACATCCATCAAGCTCCATTCCATTGGCACGCTCTTTTGCTTCCTTGGCATCATCTACATTTTCAAAGTATACAAAGGCAAATCCTCTTGAACGTCTAGACTGCTGGTCATATACAATAGATACATCAGCAATTGGGCCATATTTAGAGAACATTTCTCTTAGATCTCTTTCTGTAGTATACAAGCTCAATCCAAATACTCCAAGACAACAGTTAGGATCAGGATTTGCCCGATTCCCAACATGACGCCAGCGAGTAGACATGGGAGAATGACTGTGGCTATGCCGTCTTCGATAATCTCTGCTGTAAGATCTGCTACGAGATCTTCTATGGGACCGGGACCGAGATCGTGACCTTGTATAATGCCTCCGAGAACTTCTTCTGGATCTAGACCTAGATTCCGATCTGGACCTGGACTTTGATCTGGAACGCCTGGAATCTTCCTTGGAGCGAGACCTTGCAGGGGTATGACTTGCAGATTTCCCAGATCCATGAGCACTTCCGCTTCTGGAAGCAGAACGGGATTCCCCCTCGCCGTAGTTCTCCTCGCCGCTGTCGCTCATGACTTTCACTGCTGTCGCCGCTCGATGTGCTTCAATCGAAGCTGCCAACCTCTCGCACCTTCAGTGTAGAGGCTCCGCCGCAGCCTCACACCACACACCGGTGCCCCAGGCACTGAGAACCGAAACGCTCCGCGCCGCCTCCGCTCGGGCTCTCCACACAAGGTCTTAGGCCCCGGCATCGACGTGAGAGGAATCCTGAGAGGCCCCCTAGCAACTCCCATGGGCACTGGCCTTTTCTGAGGCCACAGGAGCGGGTCCCTGAGGTCCCCATCCTAAGACGAGAGCACCTGCTCCAACTCAAGATAATCCAGGAGGTTCTCCCCTCCAGGCGAGATGAGGGCCATTTCCCCTGAGGCATCTCGAGGCTAATCACACCTAACCTCTGGAACTTCCAAAGGGTCTTTGACACCCCTGCTGCAAGTCAAGAAGATCACCGACATACCCGTCTCCACTCGAGATGAAGCACGAGGGTCCCGCCCACATCCAGAGGAGCCCCGTTTCCGCCTCGTATCTAGAGAGGAGGGATCCTTTCCCTGCGTGGTCGGGAAAGAATTCCTGGCGTTCCCGTCGCATCTCAAGAGGAAGTGCTCTCCACAGGAAAGGCCAGAGGAACTCCAGGGTCGTGCCACCATTCCAAGAGTTCCCCAGATGTCTCAGTCCATTCCAGAGGAACCTGTTTTCCCTGCACTGCCACGACTTTCACGCCGAGGATCGTCTCACACCAAGGTGGCATGTGGGACAGCCCTGTGGGAAAGCCTCATGGGAAAGCCTAGAGGGAAAGCCACAGATCCCTTGATCCACGCGACGGGAAGCGTGACACTGCTGCTACCGCTCGGAGGAAAGCGCACGTGCATGCCCCACTCGAGACGAGGACTGACTCCCCTGGGAGACTCCAGAAGTACCACAAGATCCATGTCAGCACTGGAGAGGAATCTTCAGGTTCCAGCCCCGACTTCACACAAGGTCTTAGGCCCCGGCATCGACAGGAGAGGAATCCTGAGAGGCCCCCTAGAAACTTGAATGGGGACTGGCCTTTCCTGAGGCCACCAGAGCTGGCCCCTGAGGTCCCCGTCGTAAGTCGAGAGCACCTGCCGCAACTCGAGAAAAATCCAGGAGGTTCTCCCCTCCAGGCGAGATGAGGCCCATTTCCACTGAGGTGTCTCGAGGCTAATCACACCTAACCTCTGGAACTTCCAAAAGGTACTTTACACCCTTGCTGCAACTCAAGAAGTTCCCCGACATACCCGTCTCCACTCGAGAATAAGCAAGATGGTCCCCCCCACATCCACAGGAGGCCGCGTTTCCGCCTCGTCGCTCGAGATGAGGGATCCTTTCCTTCCGGGGGCCAGCGTGAGGAATTCCGCCTATGGCAAAGGTCATGAGGAAGGAGGCTTGGCATGCCAAAGGCGTGATCAAGCCTCAGGTAACCCCCTGTTCCGAGCATCGAACCCCAAAACCAGAGTCTGTTTTATGCTCTCACCTACACTTCTGACTTTACGGGGGCTCTCCCCCATAACTGTTTCTCTCGGAGAAGAAGTAAACGTGCAGCTTCAAGGCAATAAATATTCTTGGGCATGACAAGAGTGTTTCAGCTTGCCGACTCCTCTGAAGGTTATCTAGCCCACCTTTATAGGTTTGTCCGGCCACATGTGATTGTTTACAGCCTCCCAACCTGAGAGGCATGAGATGTTTTAGACTTACTAAAGGCAAATTATTTTGGGGAGTTAGAAATTATTAGTATAGTTGGTTAGGAATTATATTGGTGAAGGGTTCTTCATTTGTTGTGTCAAAAATTGCTGCTAATTCCCTGCTCTGGGTGGGACAAGGATATTTTAGGTCAAACCTCTCTGCTGACAGACCAGCTTGTGTGACAGGATTATCCATACTGCTGCCACTAGGCACAAGATTGTTTACTACCTCTCAACTGTAAACAGCACAGAGAGTTTTGGAGTATTTTGAGAGTCTTAATTAGCATAGGACTTTTTCTTCTTGTTGAGTCAATGATTGCCACCAGGCCTCCATATCCTTAGGCACTTGGGAATATATTAATCAATGTATTTGGAATATAGCAAAGGAAATATAGCAGTTTTTGATGTTAGCAATACTAGACTTTTTGAGTTAATGGATTTTCACTTTTGTAATAGATCACTGTACTTTGTTATATATCACTGTGTCCTTTCTATGTAAGAATGTAACTTTATCATATCTTAAGACTAAATAGATCTTAAGGGGAAGAATTGATGAAAGGATTTTCATTTGTTAGGCTGATGTTTGCTGATAAATCTCCATGTTCCCTACCCTTATAATGAATATAACTAGTATATAGGAGAAATAAGTATTAACCTTTAAGCATATAGGAGAAATAAGAATTCACCTTTAAGACTAATCATGTTAACCTTGGGTTAAATAAATTCCTTTCTTGATTGTAACTCACTACACCCTCACCCTATAGGAATGTAACTTTATTTGGAGGGTGGTGCCTGGTTTAAAAAAAACACCCTTGGAAGAAATAAGTTTATTTGGTTATCAGAAAGAAAGGATCATAAAATGTCAGCAGGTCTCATTCATGGCCAGAAGATGATGTAAGATCCCTAAGACCTTTTTTTTATACATTTATGTGAAGCACCTGATTTTGATAAAGGTCAGGATGCCGACTCCTGCGTGACTCTGTATTCATCCCTATGTGTAACAAGAGGTATACAAGCAAAACCAAAAATAAAGAAATCAGATCAGTTTCCGGAAAGACTGATTCCCCCATGTCGCTTCTTTTTTGCTCCCGTTTTTCTGGCTGAATTCTCTACTGGAGGATGGATGCTATTCCACGTAATCCAAGTTATTCAGCCTCTTTTTCTCCAATAATCTTCCTACTACACTATCCATTTCTAATCTCTTTATATCTGGGATTAAATATGTATATTTCCAAAGACGACGACTACGTCCCCACCTTCGAATCACCCTGGATCCACCGGGGCTGGACCACGGCACTTTCCCTGCTTGGTCGGGAAAGAATTCCCGGCGTTCCCACCGAATCTCAAGAAGAGGCGCTCTCCACAGGAAAGGCGAGAGGAATTCCAGGGTCGTGCCACAATTCCAAGAGTCCCCCAGATGTCTCAGTCCATTCCAGAGGAACCTGTTTTCCCTGCACTGCCTTGATTTTCACGCCGAGGATCGACTGGCACCACGGTGGCACGTGGGACAGCGATGTGGGAAAGCCTCGTGGGAAAGCCTCGAGGGAAAGCCCCGTGGGAAATACCTCGAGGGAAAGACACAGATCTCTTGATCCACGCGACGGGCAGAGTGACACTGCTACTGCAGCTCGGGAGGTAAGCGTTCTTGCATGATCCCGCTGAGAAGAGGACTGACACCCCTGGGGAGACTCAAGAAGTACCCCAAGAACCATGTCAGCACGGAGAGGAATCCTCAGGTACCGGCCTCGACTTCACACAAGGTCTTAGGCCCACCATCGACGGGAGAGGAATCCCGAGAGGCCCCGTAGCCACTCGGATGGGAACTGGCCTTTCCTGACGCCACCAGAGCGGGTCCCTGAGGTCCCAGCGTACGTTGAGAACACCCTGCCACAATTCGAGAAAATCCAGGAGGTTCTCCCCACCAGGCAAGATGAGGCCAATTTCCGCTGAGGCTCTCGAGGCTAATCACACCTAAACTCTGGAAATTCAAAGGTTCCTTAACAACCTTGCTGAAACTCAAGAAGTTCCCCGACATACCGTCTCCACTCCAGAGGAAGCACGAGTCCGCCCACATCCAGAGGAGCCCCGTTTATGCCTCGGACCTCGAGATGACGGATCCTTTCCCTGCTTGGTCGGGAAAGAATTCCCGGCGTTCCCGTCCCATCTCAAGAGGAGGCGCTCTCCACAGGAAAGGCGAGCGGAACTCCAGGGTCGTACCACCATTCCAAGAGTCCCCCAGATGTCTCAGTCCATTCCAGAGGAACATGTTTTCCCTGCACTGCCTCGACTTTCAAGCCGAGGATCGACTCACACCCTGGTGGCAGGTGGGACAGCCCTGTGGGAAAGACTCTTGGGAAAGCCTTGAAGGAAAGACTTGAGTGAAAGCTACAGATCCCTTGACCACGCGTTAGGAAGCGTGACACTGCTGCTACAGCTCGGAGGAAAGCGCACGTGCATGCCCACACTCGAGACGAGGACTGACTTCCCTGGGGAGACTCCAGAAGTACCCCAAGAACCATGTCAGCACTGGAGAGGAATCCTCAGGATCCGGCCTCGACTCCACACAAGGTCTTAGGCCCCGGCATCGACCCAAGAGGAATCCCGAGAGTCCCCCTGGCAACTTGCATGGGGACTGGCCTTTCCTGAGGCCACGAGACCGGGTCCCTGAGGTCCCCGTCGTAATTCGAGAGCACCTGCCGTAACTCGAGAAAATCCAGGAGGTTCTCCCCTACAGCAAAATGAGGCCTATTTCCACTGACGCATCTAGAGGCTAAGCACACCTAACCTCTGGAACTTCCAATGGTTCCTTCACACACTTGCTGCAACTCAAGAGCTTTCCCGACACACCCGTCTACACTCAAAGGAAAACGAGGGTCCCGCCCACATCCAGAGAAGCCCGATCCCCCCTCGAGGCTCCAAAGGAGAGATCTTTTAAATGCTTGCATTTCCCGAGTCGAAGACCTTGTGTTGAGTTGAAACTGAGGATTCCTCTCCAGTGCTGACGGATTTTTGGGTACTTCTGGACTCTCCCCAGGGAGTCAGTCCTCGTCTCGAGTGGGGAAATGCACGTGGGCTTTCCTCCCTTGGCAGCAGTGTCATGCTACCCGGGTGGATCAAGGGATCCCGATTTCCCATGAGGCTTTCCCACGAGGCTAACACACAGGGCTGTCCCACGTGCCACCGTGGTGTGAGTCGAACAGTCAAGGCAGTGCTTTCCTTGGAATGGACTCAGACTCGCACGACCCTGGAGTTCCTCTCGCCTTTCCTGTGGAGAGCGTGAGATGCGACGAAGAATTCTTTTTCCCTCATCTCCTACAGATGTGGATCTCGAGTTATGTCGGGAACTTCTTGAGTTGCAGCGTGAAGGACCCCGTGATTAGGACTCAGCGGAAATGCCTCATCTTCCGGATTTTCTCGAGTTGCGGAGGTGCTCTCGACTTTCCTCTGGTGGCCTCAGGAAAGGCCACGAGTTGCAGGCCTCTCGGGAATGCCTAAGACCAGGTGAGGAGTGCTGACCCTTCTGAGTCTGAGTCAGTCCTCGTTGTGGGGGCATGCACCCGAGCTGTGTCATGAGATCAAGGGATCTGTGGCTTTCCTGCTTTCCCACGAGGCGCTTTCCCACAGGGCTGTCCCACGTGCCACCGTGTGTGAGTCGATCCTCGGCTGAAAGTCGAGGCAGTGCAGGGAAAACAGGTTTCCCTGGAATGGACTGAGACATCTGGGAACTCTGGAATGGTGGCACGACCCTGGAGTTCCTCTCGCCTTTCCTGGAAAGCGCCCTTCTTGAGATGCGACGGGAACGCCGGGAATTCTTGCCCGAACACGCTGTGAAATGATCCCTCCTCTCGAGCTAGGAGGCGGAAACGGGGCCTCCTCTGGATGTGGGCGGGACTCTCGTGCTTCCTCTCGAGTGGAGACGGGTATGTCGGGGAACTTCTTGAGTTGCAGCAAGGGTGTGAAGGACCCTTTGGAATTTCCAGAGGTTAGTGTGATTAGCCTCGAGACGCCTCAGCGGAAATGGGCCTCATCTCGCCTGGAGGGGAGAACCTCCTGGATTTTCTCGAGCTGCGGCAGGTGCTCTCGACTTATGACGGGGACCTCAGGGACCGCTCTGGTGGCCTCAGGAAAGGCCAGTCCCCATGCGAGTTGCTGGCCTCTCGGATTCCTCTCCCGTCGATCGGGGCCTAAGACCTTGTGTGGAGTCCGGTGCCGGAATCTGAGGATTCCTCTCCAGTGCTGACATGGATCTTGGGATACTTCTGGAGTCTCCCCAGGGAGTCAGTCCTCGTCTCAAGTGGGGGCATGCACGTGCGCTTTCCTCCCGAGCTGTAGCAGCAGCGTCACGCTTCCCTTCGTGTGGATCAAGGGATCTGTGGCTTTCCAGTAGGCTTTCCCACGAGGCCTTCCCATGAGCTTTCCCACAGGCTGTTCCCACGTGCCACCGTGGTGTGAGTCGATCCTCAGCTTGAATGCCGTGGCAGTGCAGGGAAAGCATGGAAAACAGGTTTCCCTGGAAAGGACTGAGACATCAGGGGACTTTGGGTATGGTGGCACGACCCTGGAGTTCCTCTCGCCTTTCCTGTGGAGAGCGCCTCCTCTTGAGATGCGACGGGAACGCCGGAAATTCTTTCCCGTACACGCAGGGAAAGGATCCCTTCTCTCGAGCTAGGAGGCGGAAACGGGGCTCCTCTGGATGTGGCGGGGACCTCGTGCTTCCTCTCGAGTGGAGACGGGTATGTCGGGGAACTTCTTGAGTTGCAGCAAGGGTGTGAAGGACCCTTTGGAAGTTCCAGTGGTTAGGCGTGATTAGCCTTGAGATGTCTCAGCGGAAAGGGGCCTCATCTCTCCTGGAAGGGAGAACCTCCTGGATTTTCTCTAGTTTCGGCAGGTGCTCTCGACTTACGACGGGGACCTCAGGGACCCGCTCTGGTGGCCTCAGGAAAGGCCAGTCCCCATGCGAGTTGCTCAGGGCCTCTCGGGATTCCTCTCCCGTCGATGCCGGGGCCTAAGACCTTGTGTAGAGTCGGTGCCAGAAGCTGAGGAGTCCTCTCCAGTGCTGACATGGATCTTGGGATACTTCTTGAGTCTCCCCAGGGCAGTCAGTCCTCGTTACGAGTGGGGCATGCACGTGCAATTTCCTCCCGAGCTGTAGCAGCAGTGTCACGCTTCCCTTCGCGTAGACAAGGGATCTGTGGCTTTCCCTCGAGCTTTCCCACGAGGCTTTCCCACAGGGCTGTCCCACGTGCCACCGTGGTGTGAGTCGATCCTCGGCTTGAAAGTCGAGGCAGTGCAGGGAAAACAGGTTTCCCTGGAATGGACTGAGACATCTGGGGGACTCTGGGAATGGTGGCACGATAATGCAGTTCCTCTCGCGGTTCCTGTGGAGAGCGCCTCCTCTTGAGATGCGACAGGAATGCGGGAATTCTTTCCCGACCACGCAGGGAAAGGATCCCTCCTCTCGAGCTAGGAGGCGGAAACGGGGCTCCTCTGGATTTGGGCGGGACTCTCGTGCTTCCTCTCGAGTGGAGACGGGTATGTCGGGGAAATTCTTGAGTTGCAGCAAGGGTGTGAAGGACCCTTTGGACGTTCCAGAGGTTAGGTGTGATTAGCCTCGAGATGCCGCAGCGGAAATGGCCCTTCTCGCCTGGAGGGGAGAACCTCCTAGATTTACTCGAGTTGGCAGGTGCTCTGGACCTAAGACGGGGACCTCAGGGACCCGTTCTGGTGGCCTCAGGAAAGGCCAGTCCCCATGAAAGTTGCCCTGGGGCCTCTCGGGATTCCTCTCCCGTCGATGCCGGGGCCTAAGACCTTGTGTGGAGTCGGAGCCGGAACCTGAGGATTCCTCTCCAGTGCTGACGTGGATCTTGGGGTACTTGTGGAGTCTCCCCAGGGGAGTCAGTCCTCGTCTCGAGTGGGGCATCCACGTGCGCTATGCTCCCGAGCTGTAACAGCAGTGTCATGCTTCCTTTAGCGTGGATCAAGGGATCTGTGGCTTTCCCTCGAGTCTTTCCCTCGAGAATTTCCCACGAGGCTTTCCCAAGAGGCTTTCCCACAGGCTGTCCAACGTGTCACTGTAGTGTGAGTCGACCCTTGGCTTGAAAGTTGAGGCAGTGCTGGAAAAACAGGTTTCCCTGGAATGGACGGAGACATCTGGGGGACTCTGGGGAATGGTGGCACGAACCTGGAGTTCCTCTGGCCTTTACTGTGGAGAGGGCCTCCTCTTGAGATGCGACGGGAACGTCGGGAATTCTTTCCCGACCACGCAGGGAAAGTGTCCCTCCTCTCCAGCTATGAGGCGGTAACGGGGCTCCTCTGGATGTGGCGGGAACTCGTTCTTCCTCTCGAGTGGAGACGGGTATGTCGAGGCACTTTTGAGTAGCAGCAAAGGTGTGACGGACACTTTGGAAGTTCCAGAGGTTAGTTGTGATTAGCCTCCAGACGCCTCATTGGAAATGGGCCTCATCTTTGGAAACCTCCTGGACGTTCTCGAGTTGGGCAGGTGCTCTCGTCATACGACAGGGACCTCAGGGACCCGCTCTGGTGGACTCAGGAAAGGCCAGTCCACATGAATGTTGCTCGGGTGTCTCTCGGAATTTCTCTCCCGTAGATGCTGGAGCCCAAAACCTTGTGTGGAGTCGGTGCCGGAAACTGAGGATTCCTCTCCTGTGCTGACATGGATCTTGGGTACTTCTGGAGTCTCCCCAGGTGAGTCAGTCCTCGTCTCGAGTGGGGGCATGCACGTGCACTTTCCTCCCGAGCTGTAGCAGCAGTGTCACGCTTCCTTTAGCGTGGATCAAGGGATCTGTGGCTTTCCCTCGAGGCTTTCCCAAGAGGCTTTCCCACGAGGCTTTCCCACAGGGCTGCCCACGTGCCACTGTAGTGTGAGTCTACCCTCGGCTTGAAAGTTGAGGCAGTGCTGGGAAAAACAGTTTTCTCTGGAATGGACGGAGATATCTGGGGGACTCTCGAAATGGTGGCACAACCCTGGAGTTCCTCTCGCCTTACCTGTGGAGAGCGCCTCCACTTGAGATGCGACGGGAAAGCCGGGAATTCTTTCACAACTACGCGGGGAAGGATCCCTCCTCCCGAGCTATGAGGCGGAAACGGGGCTCTTCTGGATCTGGGTTGGACTCTCGTGCTTCCTCTGGATTGGAGACGGGTATGTCAGGGAACTTCTTGAGTTGCAGCAAAGGTGTGAAGGACCCTTTGGAAGTTCCAGAGGTTATGTGTGATTAACCTTGAGACGCCACAGCGGAAATGGGCCTCATCTCGCCTGGAGGGGAGAACCTCTTTGATTTTCTCGAGTTACCCCAGGTGCTCTCGACTTACGCCGGGGACCTCAGGGACCCGCTCTGGTGGCCTCAGGAAAGGCCAGTCCCCATGCAAGTTGCTCAGGGGCCCCTCGGGATTCCTCTCCCGTCGATGCCGGGCCTAAGGCCTTGTGGGGAGTCCGTGCCGGAACCTGAGGATTCCTCTCCAGTGCTTACAAGGATCTTGAGGTACTTCTGGAGTATCCCCAGGGGAGTCAGTCCTCGTCTCGAGTGGGGGCATGCACGTGCGCTTTCCTCCCGAGCTGTAGCAGCAGTGTCACGCTTTCCTTCGAGTGGATCATGGGATCTGTGGCGTTCCATCGAGGCTTTCCTCGAGGGTTTCCCACAGGGCTGTCCCACGTTGCTCCGTGGTGTGAGTTGATCCTTGGCTTGAAAGTCGAGGCAGTGCAGGGAAAACAGGTTTCCCTGGAATGGACTGAGACATTTGGGGGACTCTGGAATGGTGGCATGACCCTGGAGTTCCTCTCGCCTTTCCTGTGGAGAGCGCCTCCTCTTGAGATGAGACGGGAACGCCGGCAATTCTTTCCCGAACACGCAGGGAAAGGATCCCTCCTCTCGAGCTATGAGGCGGAAACGGGGGCTTCTCTGGATGTGGGCGGGACTCTCGTGCTTCCTCTCGAGTGAAGACGGGTATGTCCGGGAACTTCTTGAGTTGCAGCGGGGTGTGAAGGACCCTTTGGAAGTTCCAGAGGTTATGTGTGATTAACCTTGAGACGCCACAGCGGAAATGGGCCTCATCTCGCCTGGAGGGGAGAACCTCCTGGATTTTCTCGAGTTGCGGCAGGTGCTGTCGACTTACGACGGGGACTTCAGGGACCCGATCTGGTGGCCTCAGGAAAGGCCAGTCCCCATGCGAGTTGCTCGGGGCCTCTTGGGTTTCCTCTCCCGTCGATGCCGGGGGCCTAAGACCTTGTGTGGAGTCGGTGCCGGAACGTGAGGATTCCTCTCCAGTGCTGAAATGGATCATGGGTACTTCTGGAGTCTCCCCGGTTTAGTCAGTCCTAGTCTCGAGTGGGGGCATGCACGTTCAATTTCCTCCCGATCTGTGGAAGCAGTGTCACACTTCCGATAGCGTGTATCAAGGGATCTGCAGCTTTCCCTCGAGGCTTTCCAATGAGGCTTTCCCTCGAGGATTTTCCTCAGGGCTGTCCCACGTGCCACCGTGGTGTGAGTCGATCCTCGGCTTGAAAGTCGAGGCAGTGGAGGGAAAACAGGTTTCCCTGGAATTGACAGAGATATCTGGGGGACTCTGGGAATGGTGGAACGACCCTGGAGTTTCTCTCGCCTTTCCTGTGGAGAGGGCCTCCTCTTGAGATGCGACTGGAACGCCGGGAATGCTTTACAGACCACGCAGGTAAAGGATCCCTCCTCTCGAGCTATGAGGTGGAAACGGTGCTCCTCTGAAAGTGGGCGGGAAGATCTTGATACTCTCGAGTGGAGCGGGTATGTCGGAGAACTTCTTGAGTTGCAGCAAGGGTGTGAAGGACCTTTGGAAGTTCCAGAGGTTAGGTGTGATTAGCCTCCAGACGCCTCAGCGCAAATGGGCCTCATCTCGCCTTTAAGGACGCCAAGATCCATGTCAGCACTGGAGAGGAATCCTCAGGTTCCGGCACCGACTCCACACAAGGTCTTAGGCCCGGCATCGACGGGAGAGGAATCCCGAGAGGCCCCCGAGAAACTCGCATGGGGAATGGCCTTTCCTGAGGCCACCAGAGCGGGTCCCTCAGGTCCCCGTCGTAAGTCGAGATCACCTGTCCCAACTCGAAAAAATCCAGAGGTTCTCCCCCTCCAGGCGAGATGAGGCCCATTTCCGCTGAGCGTCTCGTGCTAATCACACCTAAACCTCTGGAACTTCCAAAGGGTTCTTCACACCCTTGCTGCAACTCAAGAAGTTCCCCGACATACCCGTCTCCACTCGAGAGGAAGCACGAGAGTCCCGCCACATCCAGAGGAGCCCCGTTTCCGCCTCACAGCTAGAGAGGAGGTATCCTTTCCCTGCGTGGTCCGGAAAGAATTCCCGTCTTCCCGTCACAACTCAAGAGGAGGCGCTTTCAACAGGAAAGGTTAGAGAAATCCAGGGTCGTGCCACCATTCACAGAGTACCCCAGATATCTCAGTCCATTCCAGGGAAACCTGTTTTCCTGCACTGCCTCGACTTTCAAGCCGAGATCGACTCACAGCACGGTGGCACGTGGGACAGCCCTGTGGGAAAGCCTCGTGAGAAAGCCTCATGGGAAAGCCTCGAGGAAAGCCACTGATCCCCTTGATCCACTCGACGGAAGAATGACACTGCTGCTACAGCTCGGAGGAAAGCGCTCTTCAATGCCCCCCCCACTCGAATGAGGACTGACTCCCCTGGGGAGACTCCGAAGTACCCCAAGATCCATGTCAGCACTGGAGAGGAATCCTCAGGTTCCAGGACCGACCCACACAAGTTCTTAGGCCCCGGAATCGACGGGAGAGGAATCCCGAGAGGCCACGAGCAACTCGCATGGGGACTGGCCTTTCCTGCGGCCACCAGAGCGGGTCCCTGAGGTCCCCGTCATAAGTCGAGAGCACCTGTTGCAATTCGAGAAAATCCAGGAGGTTCTCCCCTCCAGGCAAGATGAGGCGCATTTCCGCTGAGGCGTCTAGAGCTAAATGCACCTAACATCTGGAACTTCCAAAATGTCCTTCACACCCTTTCTGCAACTGAATATGTTCCCCGACATACTCGCCTCCACTCGAGAGGAAGCACGAGTCCGCCCACATCCAGAGGAGGCCCGTTTCCGCCTCCTAGCTCGAGAGGAGGGATCCTTTCCCTGCGTGGTGGGGAAAGAATTCCCGCATTCCCGTCGAATCTCAAGAGGAGGCGCTCTCCAGAGGAAAGGCGAGAGAACTCCAGGGTCGTGCCACCATTCCAGAGTCCCCCAGATGTCTCAGTCCATTCCAGGGAAACCTGTTTTCCCTGCACTGCCTCGACTTTCAAGCGAGGATCGACTCACATCACGGTGGCACGTGGGACAGCCCTGTGGGAAAGCCTGTGGAAAGCCTCCTGGGAAAGCCCGAGGGAAAGCCCACAGATCCCTTGATGCACGCGCAAGGGAAGCGTGACACTGCTGCTACAGCTCCGGAGGAAAGCGCACGTGCATGGCCCACTCGAGACGA
>NW_017213020.1:0-16019 GCF_001704415.2 Capra hircus | reverse complement strand
ACAGGCTTCGTGGAATGGAGCTGAGACATCTGGGGATCTGTACTGGTGGCACGACGCCTGAGGAAGTAGCTCTCGCCTTTCCTGTGGAGAGCGCTCCCTCTTGAATGGACGGGAACGCCGGGAATTCTTTCCCGACCACGCAGGGAATGGATCCCTCCTGTTGAGCTATGAGGCGGAAACGGGGCTCATCTGGATGTGGGCGGGACACTCGTGCTTCCTCTCGAGTGGAAACGGGTATGTCGGGGAACTTCTTGAGTTGCAGAAAGAGTGTGAAGGACGCTTTGTAACTTCCAGAGGTTAGGTGTGATTAGCCTCGAGACGTCTCAGCAGAAATGGTCCTCATCTCGCCTGAAAGGGAGAACCTCCTGGATTTATTCAAGTTGCGGCAGGTGCTCTCGACCTACGACGGGGCCTCAGGGACCCTCTCTGGTGGCCTCAGGAAAGGCCAGTCCCATGCAAGTTGCACGGGGACCTCTCGGGATTCCTCTCCCGTCGGTGCCGGGGCCTAAGAACTTGTGTGGAGTCGGTGCCGGAAACTGAGGTTTCCTCTCCAGTGCTGACATGGATTTTGGAGTACTTCTGGAGTCTCCCCAGGGGAGTCAGTCCTTGTCTCGAGTGGGAGCATGCACGTGCGCTTTCCTCCCGAGCTGCAGCAGCAGTGTCATGGTTCCCTTCGCGTGGATCAAGGGATCTGTGGCTTTCCCTCCAGGCTTTCCCAAAGGGCTGTCCCACGTGCCACCGTGGTGTGAGTCGATCCTCGTCCTGAAAGTCGAGGCAGTGTAGGGAAAAAAGTTTCCCTGGAATGGACTGAGACATCTGGGGGACTCTGGGAATGGTGGCACGACCCTGGAGTTCCGCTCGCCTTTCCTGTGGAGAGCGCCTCCTCTTGAGATGCGACGGGAACGCCGGGAATTCTTTCCCGACCATGCAGGGAAAGGATCCCTCCTCTCGAGCTAGGAGGCGGAAACGGGGTTCCTCTAGATGTGGGGCGGGACTCTCGTGCTTCCTCTCGAGTGGAGACGGTAATGTCAGCGAACTTCTTGAGTTGCAGCAAGGGTGTGAAGGACCCTTTGGAAGTTCCAGAGGTTTGGTGTGATTAGCCTCGAGACGCCTCAGCGGAAATGGGCCTCATCTCGCCTGGAAGGGAGAACCTCCTGGATTTTCTCGAGTTGCGGCAGGTGCTCTTGACTAACGACGGGGACATCAGGAACCCGCTCTGGTGGCCTCAGGAAAGGCAGGTCCCCATACGAGTTGCTCGGGGGCCTCTCGGGATTCCTCTCCCCTGATGCCGGGGCCTAAGCCCTTGCGTGGAGGTCGGTGCCGGAACCTGAGGATTCCTCTCCAGGGCTGACATGGACCTTGGGGTACTTCTGGAGTCTCCCCAGGGGAGTCAGTCCTCGTCTCGAGTGTGGGCATGCAAGTGCGCTTTCCTCCCGAGCTTTAGCAGCAGTGTCACGCTTCCCTTCGCTTGGATCAAGGGATCTGTGGCTTTCCCTCGAGGGTTTCCCATGAGGCTTTCCCACGAGGCTTTCCCACCAGGGTGTTCCCCCGTGCCACCATGGTGTGAGTTGATCCTCGGCTTGAAAGTCGAGGCAGTGGCAGGGAAAACAGGTTTCCCTGGAATAGACTGAGACATCTGGGGGACTCTGGGAATGGTGGCATGACCCTGGAGTTCCTCTCGGCTTTCCTGTAGAGAGGGCCTCCTCTTGAGATGCGACGCAACCGCCGGGAATTCTTTCACGACGACGCAGGGAAAGGATCCCTCTTCTCGAGCTTGGAGGCGGAAACTGAGGCTCCTCTGGATTGGGCGGGACTCTCGTGCTTCCTCCTTGAGTGGAGACAGGTATGTCGGGGAACTTCTTGAGTTGCAGCAAGGGTGTGAAGGACCTTTGGAAGTTCCAGAGGTTTAGGTGTGATTAGCCTGGGGACGCCTCAGAGGAAATGGTCCTCATCTCCCCTGGAGGGGAGAACCTCCTGCATTTTCTTGAGTTGCTGCAGGTGTTCTCGCGTTACGACGGGGACCTCAGGGACCCGCTCTGGTGGCCTCAGGAAAGGCCAGTCCCCATGCGAGTTGCTCGGGGGCCTATCAGGATTCCTTTCCATCGATGCCGGGGCCTAAGACCTTGTGGGGAGTCGGTGCCGGAACCTGAGAATTCCTCTCCAGTGCTGACTTGGATCTTGGGGTACTTCTGGAGACTCCACAGGGGAGTCAGTCCTTGTCCCGAGTAAGGGCATGCACGTGTGCTTTCCTCCCGAGCTGTAGCAGCAGTGTCACGCTCCCCTTCGCGTGGATCAAGGGATCTGTGGCTTTCCCTCCAGGCTTTCCCATGAGACTTTCCCACGAGGCTTTCCCACAGGGCTGTCCACGTGCCACCGTCGTGTGAGACGATCCTCGGCTTGAAAGTCGAGGCAGTGCAGGGAAAACAGGTTTCCCTGGAATGGCCTGAGACATCTGGGGGACTCTGGGAATGGTGGAACGACCCTGGAGTTCCTCACGCCTTTCCTGTGTAAAGCGTCCCCTCTTGAGATGCGACGGGAACGCCGAGAATTCTTTCCCGACCACGCAGGGAAAGGATCCCCCCTCTCGAGCTATGAGGCGGAAACGGGGCTCCTCTGGATGTGGGCGGGACTCTCGTGCTTCCTCTCGAGTGGAGACGGGTATGTCGGGGAACTTCTTGTGTTGCAGCAAGGATGTGAAGAACGTTTTGGAAGTTCCAGAGTTTAGATGTGATTAACCTGGGGACGCCTCAGAGGAAATGGGCCTCATCTCGCCTGGAGGGGAGAACCTCCTGGATTTTCTCGAGTTGCGGCAGGTGCTCTCGACTTACGACGGGGATCTCAGGGACCCGCTCTAATGGCCTCAGGAAAGGCCAGTCCCCATGCTAGTTACTCGGGGCCTCTCGGGATTCCTCTCCCGTCGATGCCGGGGCCTAAGACCTTGTTTGGAGTCGGTGCCGGAACCTGAGGATTCCTCTCCAGGGCTGACGTGGATCTTGGGGTACTTCTGGACTCTCCTCAGGGTAGTCAGTCCTCGTCTCGAGTGGGGGCATGCACGTGCGCTTTCCTCCCGAGCTGTAGCAGCAGTGTCACACTTCCCTTCGGGTTGATCAAAGCAACTGTGGCTTTCCCTCGAGGCTTTCCCACGAGGCTTTCCCTCGAGCTTTCCAACGAGGCTTTCCCACAGGGCTGTCCCATGTGCCACCGTGGTGTGAGTCGATCCTCGTCTTGAAAGTCGAGGCAGTGCAGGGAAAACAGGTTTCCCTGGAATGGACTGAGACATCTGGGGGACGCTGGAAATGGTGGCCCGACCCTGGATTTCCTCTCGCCTTTCCTGTGGAGATCGCCTCCTCTTTAGATGCGCCGGGAACACTGGGAACTCTTTCCCGATCACTGAGGGAAAGGATCCCTCCTCTCGAGCTAGGAGGCGGAAACGGGGCTCCTCTGGATGTGGGCGGGACTCTCGTGCTTCCTCTCGAGTGGAGACGGGTATTTTGGGGATCTTATTGAGTTGCAGCAAGGGTGTGAAGGACCCTTTGGAAGTTCCAGAGGTAAGGTGTGATTAGCCTTGAGACACCTCAGCGGAAATGTTCCTCATCTCGCCTGGAAGGGAGAACCTCCTGGATTTTCTCAAGTTGCTGCTGGTGCTCTCGACCTACGACGGGGACCTCAGGGAACCCGCTCTGGTGGCCTCAGGAAAGGCCAGTCCCCATGCGAGTTGCTCGGGAGACTCACGGGATTCCTCTCCCGTCGATGCTGGGGCCTAAGACCTTTGTGGAGTCGGTGCCGTAAAGTGAGGGTTCCTCTCCAGTGCTGACATTGGATCTTGGGGTACTTCTGGAGTCTCCCCAGGGGAGTCAGTCCTCGTCTCGAGTGGGGGCATGCACGTGTACTTTCCTCCCGACCAGAAGCAGCAGTGTCACGCTTCCCTTCGCGTGGATCAAAGCATCTGTCGCTTTCCCTCGAGGCTTTCCCACCAGGCTTTCCCACAGGGCTGTCCCACGTGCCACCGTGGTGTGAGTCGATCCTCGGCTTGAAAGTCGAGGCAGTGCAGGGAAAACAGGTTTCCCTGGAATGGACTGAGACATCTGGGGGACTCTGGGGATGGTGGCACGACCCTGGAGTTCCTCTCGCCTTTCCTGTGGACAGCGCCTCCTCTTGAAATGCGACGGGAACACCTGGGAATTCTTTCCCGACCGCGCAGGAAAAGGATCCCTCCTCTCGAACTTGGAGGTGGAAACGGGGCTCCTCTGGATGTGGGCCGGGACTCTCGTGCTTCCTCTCGAAGTGGAGACGGGTATGTTGGGGAAATTCTTGAGTTGCAGCAAGGGTGTGAAGGATCCTTTGGAATTCCAGAGGTTAGGTGTGTTTAGAGTCGAGACGCCTCAGCGGAAATGGGCCTCATCTCCCCTGGAGGGGAGAACCTCCTGGATTTTTTCGAGTTGTGGTAAGTGCTCTCGCCTTACGACGGGGACCACTGGGACCCGCTCTGGTGGCCTCAGGAAAGGCCAGTCCCCATGCGAGTTGCTCGGGGGCCTCTCCGGATTCCTCTCCCGTCCATGCCAGGGCCTAAGACCTTGTGTTGAGTCGGTGCCTACCGGGGTCCAGCCCCGGTGGATCCAGGAAATTCGAAGGGTGGACGGCGTTGGCGTGGAAAGACTTGTTTGTTTATTAATGTAAGATTAGATTAAGAAACTATAGTGTAGTAAGAAGATTAAATGGAGGAAGAGGGCTGAATAGCTTGGTTTACGCGGAAGGCCAATAAAATTCCAGACAAGGAATTTGCACCATCTACGTTGGGCCACCGGCGCCCGCTTGAATATCTAAGGGTGCCTCGCCTTAAGCTCCCTTTCGTGCGGGTCTTAACAGCCGGGGCAAGTAAGTAGACCTGGCGAGCCTCCGGGCCCCAGATGGAGATTCAGCCTGAAGTTAAAGTAAAGAGAAGAGAGAGGGAACGGGAGAGAAGAAGAGAGAGAGAGAGACATGGGGGGAGCCAGAGTCCCAAGAAACCAGGCCGAGAGACTAGTTCGAGAAACTGGCCCCCATCCTTTATTGTTCAGAAGGCCTTTTATACTTTTGATAAAACACGGAGATCAATGGGTAACACAAAATTATGTAGCGTTCGCAACCCAGATTCTTTCCGTATATCATTTTGTATACAAAAGGTCTCAGGTGATTTTACATTATCTTTTGGCCAAGAGGCTTGTTAACACTTTTTGGCTCTCTTCCTTAATGAATGTTAATTTTGTTTCCCCTGAAGTGTTTTTTTTTTTAATCTGCATCTCCTTAAAGCATTAAAGTTACATCTCTATAGAACCAAAGGTGCAGTGGGATATAACAAAGAAGGTACTTAACTCAAAGATCTAATGTTGCTAATACCAGGTCTACTACTTGTTTTTCTATATACCAACTATATCTAAAAATAAAGGATATGAAAATTTGGCAGCAAGCATTGACCCAAAAAATGAAACCTTTAATCAGTCCTATTCTAAAGATTTTGACTCCTCGGAAGCTGCCTACATTCCTAGGATATTTTAAGCTTCCTGTGACTCCTGCGGTCAGGAGGCCTCAAACAATCACATGCGCAGTTGTACGAGTCCTGCAGGCAGGCTAGACAGCCATCGGAGGGGTTTTTGGATTGAAACACTCTTTCAAATGCAGAAGACTAAAGCCCTGAATTGACTTTTTCCAGAAAATGTCAGAAGAGTGGAAAAGCAGAGCACAAAAAGCCGGCCAGATTTTTGTTGGGGTACGTGCTTAGGAATTTGCAGAGGGGTCCCTGAAGTCTGAGCACGCCTTGCGTATGTTAGCTTCATTCCTCATTGACCTTGTCACGGGCGGGGATTCCTCACACTGGGCTCCCAGCAGGTGCCGGAACCTGAGGATTCCTCTCCAGTGCTGACATGGATCTTGGGGTACTTCTGGAGTCTCCCCAGGGGAGTCAGTCCTCGTCTCGAGTGGGGGCATGAACGTGCGCTTTCCTCTCGAGCTGTAGCAGCAGAGTCACGATTCCCTTCGCGTGTATCAAGAGATCTGTGGCTTTACCTCGAGGCTTTCCCACGAGGCTTTCCCACGAGGCTTTCCCACAGGGCTGTTCCAACGTGCCACCGGTGGTGTGAGTCGATCCTCGGCTTGAAAGGTCGAGGCAGTGCAGGGAAAACAGGTTTCCCTGGAATGGACTGAGATATCTGGGGGACTCTGGGAATTGGTGGCACGACCCTGGAGTTCCTCTCCCCTCTCCGGTGGAGAGCGACTCCTCTTGAGATGTGACGGGAACGCCGGGAATTCTTTCCCGACCACGCTAGGGAAAGGATCCCTCCCTCTCCGAGCTAGGAGGCCGGAAACGGGGCTCCTCTGGATGTGGGCGGGACTCTCGTGCTTCCTCTCGAGTGGAGACGGGTATGTCGGGGAACTTCTTGAGTTGCAGCAAGGGTGTGAAGGACCCTTTGGAAGTTCCAGAGGTTAGGTGTGTTTAGACTCGAGACGCCTCAGCGGAAATGGGCCTCATCTCGCCTGGAGGGGAGAACCTCCTGTATTATCTCGAGTTGCAGCAGGTGCTCTCGACATAGGACGGGGAACTCAGGGACCCGCTCTGGTGGCCTCAGGAAAGGCCAGACCCATGCGAGTTGCTCTGTGGCCTCTCGGGATTCCTCTCCCGTCGATGCCGTGGCCAAGGCCTTGTGTGGAGTCGGTTCCGGAACCTGAGGATTTCTCTCCAGTGCTGACATGGATCTTGGGGTACTTCTGGAGTCTCCCCAGTGGAGTCAGCCTCGTCTCGAGTGGGGGAATGCACGTGCGCTTTCCTCCCGAGCTGTAGCAGCAGTGTCGCGCTTCCATTCGCGAGGATCAAGGGAACTGTCGCTTTCCCTCGAGGCTTTCCCAGGAGGCTTTCCCACAAGGCTGTCCCACGTGCCACCGTGGTGTGAGTCGATCCTCGGCTTGAAAGTCGAGGCAGTGCAGGAAAACAGGTTTCCCTGGAATGGACTGAGACATCTGGGGGACTTTGGGAATGGTGGCACGACCCTGCGAGTTCCTCTCGCCTTTCCTGTAGGAGAGTTCCTCCTCTTGAGATGCGACGGGAAACGCCGGGAAATCTTTCCCGAGCCACGCATGGGAAAGGATCCCTCCTCTCGAGCTAGGAGGCAGAACGAGGCTCCTCTGGATGTGGGCTAGGACTCTCGTGCTTCCTCTCGAGTGGAGACGGGTATGTCGGGGAATCTTCTTGAGTTGCAGCAAGGGTGTGAAGGACCCTTTGGAAGTTCCAGAATTTAGGTGTGATTAGCCTCGAGACGCCTCAGCGGAAATGGGCCTCATCTCGCCTGGAGGAGGAGAACCTCCTGGATTTTCTCAGAGTTGCGGCAGGTGCTCTCGACTTACGACGGGGACCTCAGGGACCCGCTCTGGTGGCCTCAGGAAAGGCCAGTCCCCATGCGAGTTGTCCGGGGGCCTCTCGGATTCCTCTCCCGTCGATGTCGGGGCCTAAGACCTTGTGTGGAGTCGGTGCCGGAACCTGAGGATTCCTCTCCAGTGCTGACATGGATCTTGGGTTCTTACTGTAGTCTCCCCAGGGGAGTCAGTCCTCGTCTCGAAGGGGGGCATGCACGTGCGCTTTCCTCCCGAGCTTTGTAGCAGCAGTGTCAGGCTTCCTTTCGCGTGGATCAAGGGATCAGTGGCCTTTCCCAACGATTCCGGGGCTTTCCACATAGGGCTGTCCCACGTGCCACCGTGATGTGAGTCGATCCTCGGCATTGAAAGTCGAGGCAGTGCAGGGAAAACAGGTTTCCCTGAAATGGACTGGAGACATCTGGTTGACTCTGGGAATGGTGGCACGACGCCTGGAGTTCCTCTCGCCTTTCCTGTGAAGAGCGCCTCCTCTTGAGATTCGACGGGAATCGCCGGGAATTCTTTCCGACCACGCAGGGAAAGGATCCCTCCTCTCGAGCTAGGAGGTCGGAAACGGGGCTCCTATGGATGTTGCCAGGACTCTCGTGCTTCCTTCTCAAGTGGAGACGAGTATGTCGGGGAACTTCTTGAGTTGCAGCAAGGGTGTGAAGGACCCGTTGGAAGTTCCAGATGTTAGATGTGATTAGCTCGAGACGCCTCTGCGGAAATGGGCCTCATCTCGCCTGGAGGCGAGAACCTCCTGGATTTTCTCGAGTTGCGGCAGGTGCTCTCGACTTACGACTGGGGACCTCAGGGACCCGCTCTGGTGGCTCAGGAAAGGCCATCCCCATGCGAGTTGTCGGGGGCCTCTCGGGATTCCTCTCCCGTCGATGCCGGGCCTAAGTCCTTGTGTGGAGTCAGGTGCCGGAACGTGAGGATTCCTCTCCAGTGCTGACATGGATCTTGGGGTACTTCTGGAGTCTCCCCAGTGGAGTCAGTCCTCGTCTCGAAGGGAGGCATGCACGTGCGCTTTCCTCCCCGAGCTTTAGCAGCAGTGTCACGCTTCCCTTTGCATTGGATCAAGGGATCTGTGGCTTTTCCTCGAGGATTTCCCGCAGGGCTTTCCCACAGGGCTGTCCCACGTGCCACCGTGGTGTGAGTCGATCCTCGGCTTGAAAGTCGAGGGAGTGCAGGGAAACAGGTTTCCCTGGAATGGACTGAGACATCTGGGGGACTCTGGAATGGTGGCACGACCCTGGAGTCCCTCTCGCCTTTCCTGTGAAGAGCGCCTCCTCTTGAGATGCGACGGGAATGACGGGAATTCTTTCCCGAGCACGAAGGGAAAGGATCCCTCCTCTCGAGCTAGGAGGCGGAAATGGGGCTCCTCTGGATGTGGGCGGGACTCTCGTGCTTCCTTCTCGAGTGGGAGACAGGTATGTCCGGGAACTTCTTGAGTTGCAGCAAGGGTGTGAAGAACACTTTGGAAGTTCCAGAGGTTAGGTGTGATTAGCCTGGAGACGCCTCAGCGGAAATGGCCTCATCTCGCCTGGAGGGGGAGAACCTCCTGGATTTTCTCGAGTTGCGCAGGTGCTCTCGACTTACGACTGGGACCTCAGGGACCCGCTCTGGTGGCCTCAGGAAAGGCCAGTCCCCTTGCGAGTTGCTCGGGGCCTCTCGGGATTCCTCTCCCGTCGATGCCGGGGCCTAAGACCTTGTGTGGAGTCGGTGCTGGAACCTGAGGATTCCTCTCCAGTGCTGACAATGGATCTTGGGGTACTTCTGGAGTCTCCCCAGAGGCAGTCAGTCCTCGTCTCGAGTGGGGGATGCACGTGCGCTTTCCTCCCGAGCTGTAGCAGCAGTGTCGACTACTTCCCATTCGCGAGTGATCAAGGAATCTGTCGGCTTTCCCTCGAGGCTTTCCCACAGGGGGCTTTCCCACCAAGGGCTGTCCCACGTGCCACCGTTGGTGTGAGTCGATCCTAGGCTTGAAAGTCGAGGCAGTGCAGGGAAAAACAGGTTTCCCTGGAATGGACTGAGACATCTGGGGGACTCTGGGAATGGTGGCACGAACCTCGGAGTTCCTCTCGCCTTTCCTGTGGAGAGCGCCTCCTCTTGAGATGCGACGGGAATGCCGGGAATCTTTCCCGAGCCACGCATGGGAAAGGATCCCTCCTCTCGAGCTAGGAGGCGAGAAACGGGGCTCCTCTGGATGTGGGCGGGACTCTCGTGCTTCCTCTCGAGTGGAGACTGGTATGTCGGGGATCTTCTTGAGTTGCCAGCAAGGGTGTGAAGACCCTGTTGGAAGTTCCAGAGTTAGGTGTGATTAGCCTCGGAGACGCCTCAGCGGAAATGGGCCTCATCTCGCCTGGAGAGGAGAACCTCCTGGATTTTCTAGAGTTGCGGCAGGGCCTCTCGACTTAACGACGGGGACCTCAGGGACCCGCTCTGGTGGCCTCAGGAAAGGCCAGTCCCCATGCGAGTTGCTCGGGGGCCTCTCGGGATTCCTTCTCCCGTCGATGCCGGGGCCTAAGACCTAGTGTGGAGTCGGGTGCCGGAACCTGAGGATTCCTCTCCAGTGCTGACATGGATCTTGGGGTACTTCTGGAGTCTCCCCAGGGGAGTCAGTCCTGTCTCGTAGTGGGGACATGCACGTTTGCGCTTTCCTCCCGAGCTGTAGCAGCAGTGTCACGACTTCCCTTCAGTGGATCAAGGGATCTGTGGCTTTCCCTCGAGGCTTTCCCCGGAGGCTTTCCCACAGGGCTGTCCCACGTGCCACCGTGGTGTGAGTCGATCCTCGGCTGAAAGTCGAGGCAGTGCAGGGAAAACAGGTTTCCCTGGAATGGACTGAGAATCTGGGGGACTCTTGGGAATGGTGGCACGACCGCTGGAGTTCCTCTCGCCTTTCCTGTGGAGAGCGCCTCCTCTTGAGATGCCGACGGGAACGCCGGGAATTCTTTCCCGACACGCAGGGAAAGGATCCCTCCTCTCGAGCTAGGAGGCGGAAACGGGGCTCCTCTGGATGTGGGCGGGACTCTCGTGCTTCCTCTCGAGTGGAGACGGGTATGTCGGGGAACTTCTTGAGTTGCAGCAAGGGTGTGAAGGACCCTTTGGAAGTTCCAGAGGTTAGGTGTGATTAGCCTCGAGACGCCTCAGCGGAAATGGGCCTCATCTCGCCTGGAGGGGAGAACCTCCTGGATTTTCTCGAGTTGCGGCAGGTGCTCTCGACTTACGACGGGGACCTCAGGGACCCGCTCTGGTGGCCTCAGGAAAGGCCAGTCCCCATGCGAGTTGCTCGGGGGCCTCTCGGGATTCCTCTCCCGTCGATGCCGGGGCCTAAGACCTTGTGTGGAGTCGGTGCCGGAACCTGAGGATTCCTCTCCAGTGCTGACATGGATCTTGGGGTACTTCTGGAGTCTCCCCAGGGGAGTCAGTCCTCGTCTCGAGTGGGGCATGCACGTGCGCTTTCCTCCCGAGCTGTAGCAGCAGTGTCACGCTTCCCTTCGCGTGGATCAAGGGATCTGTGGCTTTCCCTCGAGGCTTTCCACGAGGCTTTCCCACACAGGGCTGTCCCACGTGCCACCGTGGTGTGAGTCGATCCTCGGCTTGAAAGTCGAGGCAGTGCAGGGAAAACAGGTTTCCCTGGAATGGACTGAGACATCTGGGGACTCTGGGAATGGTGGCACGACCCTGGAGTTCCTCTCGCCTTTCCTGTGGAGAGCGCCTCCTCTTGAGATGCGACGGGAACGCGGGAATTCTTTCCCGAGCACGCAGGGAAAGGATCCCTCCTCTCGAGCTAGGAGGCGGAAACGGGGCTCCTCTGGATGTGGGCGGGACTCTCGTGCTTCCTCTCGAGTGGAGACGGGTATGTCGGGGAACTTCTTGAGTTGCAGCAAGGGTGTGAAGGACCCTTTGGAAGTTCCAGAGGTTAGGTGTGATTAGCCTCGAGACGCCTCAGCGGAAATGGGCCTCATCTCGCCTGGAGGGGAGAACCTCCTGGATTTTCTCGAGTTGCGGCAGGTGCTCTCACTTACGACGGGGACCTCAGGGACCCGCTCTGGTGGCCTCAGGAAAGGCCAGTCCCCATGCGAGTTGCTCGGGGCCTCTCGGGATTCCTCTCCCGTCGATGCCGGGCCTAAGACCTTGTGTGGAGTCGGTGCCGGAACCTGAGGATTCCTCTCCAGTGCTGACATGGATCTTGGGGTACTTCTGGAGTCTCCCCAGGGGAGTCAGTCCTCGTCTCGAGTGGGGGCATGCACGTGCGCTTTCCTCCCGAGCTGTAGCAGCAGTGTCACGCTTCCCTTCGCGTGGATCAAGGGATCTGTGGCTTTCCCTCGAGGCTTTCCCACTTTCTTTCCCACAGGGCTGTCCCACGTGCCACCGTGGTGTGAGTGGATCCTCGGCTTGAAAGTCGAGGCAGTGCAGGGAAAACAGGTTTCCCTGGAATGGACTGAGACATCTGGGGGACTCTGGGAATGGTGGCACGACCCTGGAGTTCCTCTCGCCTTTCCTGTGGAGAGCGCCTCCTCTTGAGATGCGACGGGAACGCCGGGAATTCTTTCCCGACCACGCAGGGAAAGGATCCCTCCTCTCGAGCTAGGAGGCGGAAACGGGGCTCCTCTGGATGTGGGCGGGACTCTCGTGCTTCCTCTCGAGTGGAGACGGGTATGTCGGGGAACTTCTTGAGTTGCAGCAAGGGTGTGAAGGACCCTTTGGAAGTTCCAGAGTTAGGTGTGATTAGCCTCGAGACGCCTCAGCGGAAATGGGCCTCATCTCGCCTGGAGGGGAGAACCTCCTGGATTTTCGAGTTGCGGCAGGTGCTCTCGACTTACGACGGGGACCTCAGGGACCGCTCTGGTGGCCTCAGGAAAGGCCAGTCCCCATGCGAGTTGCTCGGGGGCCTCTCGGATTCCTCTCCCGTCGATGCCGGGGCCTAAGACCTTGTGTGGAGTCGGTGCCGGAACCTGAGGATTCCTCTCCAGTGCTGACATGGATCTTGGGTACTTCTGGAGTCTCCCCAGGGAGTCAGTCCTCGTCTCGAGTGGGGGCATGCACGTGCGCTTTCCTCCCGAGCTGTAGCAGCAGTGTCACGCTTCCCGCGTGATCAAGGGATCTGTGGCTTTCCCTCGAGGCTTTCCCACGAGGCTTTCCCACAGGGTGTCCACGTGCCACCGGTGTGAGTCGATCCTCGGCTGAAAGTCGAGGCAGTGCAGGGAAAACAGGATTCCCTGGAATGGACTGAGACATCTGGGGGCTCTGGAATGGTGGCACGACCCTGGAGTTCCTCTCGCCTTTCCTGTGGAGAGCGCCTCCTCTTGAGATGCGACGAAACGCGGGAATTCTTTCCCGAGGAACAGGGAAGGATCCCTCTCTCGAGCTAGGAGGCGGAAACGGGCTCCTCTGGCGGTGGCGGACCCTCGTGCTTCCTCTGGAGTGGAGACGGGTATGTCGGGAACTTCTTGAGTTGCAGCAAGGGTGTGAGGACCTTTGGAAGTTCCAGAGTTTAGGTGTGATTACTCTCGAGACGCCTCAGAGGAAATGGGCCTCATCTCGCTGGAGGAGAACCTCCTGGATTTTCTCGAGTTGCGGCAGGTACTCTCGACATACGACCGTGACCTCAGGGACAGTGTAGCAGATGTGTCACGCTTCCCGTCCCGGGGATCAAGGGATCTGTGGCTTTCCCCTCGAGGCTTTCTCACAGGGCTGTCCCACATGCCACCATGGTGTGAGTGGATCCTCGGCTGAAATTCGAGGCAGTGCTGGGAAAACGGGTTCCTCTGAAATGGACTGAGACATCTGGGGGACTCTTGAAATGGTGGCACGACCCTGGAGTTCCTCTTCCTTTCCTATTGAGACCTTGCTCTTGAGATGCGGGAACGCCGAAAATCTTTCCTGACTAAGCAGGATAGGATCCTTCATCTCGGAAACGGGGTTCCTCTGAATGTGGGCGGGACCCTCGTGCTTCCTCTCGTGTGGAGACGGGTATGTCGGGAACTTCTTGAGTTGCAGCAAGGACCCTTTTAATTTCCAGAGGTTAGGTGTGATGAGCCTCCAGACACCTCAGAGGAAATGGGCCTCATCCCGCCTGGAGGGGAGAACCTCCTGGATTTTCCAGTTGCGGCAGGTGCTCTCGAGTTACGACGGGTCTTCAGGGACCCGCTCTGGTGGCCTCAGGAAAGGCCAGTCCCATGCGAGTTACCAGGGGGCCTTTAGGGATTCCTCTCCCATCGATGCCGGTGCCTAAGACCTTGTGTGGAGTCGGGGCCAGACCCTGAGGATGCCTCTCCAGTGCTGACATGAATCTTTCCGTACTTCTGGAGTCTCACCAGGGGAGTCAGTCCTCATCTCGTGTGGGGGCATGCACCCTGCCATTTCCTCACGACCTGCAGCAGCAGTGTCACGCTTGCGACGTGTGGATCAAGGATCTGTCGCTTTCCATTGAGGCTTTCCACGAGGCTTTCCAACAGGCTGTCCCACGTGCCACGGTGGTGTGAGTCGATCCTCGGTGTGAACGTCGAGGCAGTGCAGGGAAAACAGTTTCTTCTGGAATGGACTTAGACATCTGGGGGACTCTTGGAATGCTGGCAAGGCCCTGGAGTTCCTCTCGTCTTTCCTGTGGAGAGCGCCTCCTCTTGAGATGGCGACGGGAAGGCGGGAATTCTTTCCCGGACGACGAAGGGAAAGGATCCCTCTTCTCGAGCTATGAGGCGGAAACGGGGCTCCGCTGGATATGGGCGGGAACCTCGTCCTTCCTCTCGAGTGGATATGGGTATGTCGGAACTTCTTGACTTGCAGCAAGGGTGTGAAGGACCCTTTGGAAGTTCCAGAGGTTAGGTGTGATTAGCCTCGAGACGCCTCAGCGGAAATGGCCTCATCTCGCCTGGAGGGGAGAACCTCCTGGATTTTCTCGAGTTGCGGGTGCTCTCGAGTTACGACGGAGACCTCAGGGACCCGCTCTGGTGACCTCAGGAAAGGCCAGTCCCCATGCGAGGTGCTAGGGGGCCTCTCAGGATTCCTCTCCGGTCGATGCGGGGGCCTAAGACCTTGTGTGGAGTCGGGACCGGAACCTGAGGATTCCTCTCCAGTGCTGACATGGATCTTGGCGTACTTCTGGAGTCTCCCAAGCTTGCGTCAGTCCTCGGCTCGAGTGGGGTCATGCACGTGCGCTTTCCTCCCGAGCGTAGCAGCAGTGTCACGCTTCCCTTCTCGTGGATCAAGGAATCTGTGGCTTTCCTGGAGTCTTTCCCATGAGGCTTTCCCACAAGGCTATTCCACTTGCCACCATGGTGTGAGTCGATCCTCGGCGTGAAAGTCGAACCAGTGCAGGGAAAACAGGAACCTCCTTCCCCACAGTAGGGGATACACTGTCCCCTTGGGCGGGTATCTCCAGGGCACTCGCGCTGGGGGGTTGCCCGCGGAGGTGCGGGCCTCAGGCTCCACGTGAGAAAAGCCCCAAATGGCATTAGCTGCAGTCCAGACGCTGGCCCCTCAGGTCTCTGGCCGGAGCCTTGGGCTCCAGGCAACTCAAAGCCTCGGGGGTGGCACTCTGGGACTGCTGTAGGGAAAGGATGCCAAGAGCCACGGAGGAGTTGGGGAGGGGGCATGGGGGAAACGGAGGCGAGGACAGCGAGGGATCTAGGTGGAGGCGCTGGAGAGAGCGTCTGGTGTCCCGGAATGCCTCGGAGGAGCCAGCGGGGGACAGTCGAGGACCAGGGACCTGTGGAATGTGAAAAGGCGGAAAATCTCAGAGCAAGGCAGGCTGGGAAAGGGGGGCGTTGGTGGCCAATTCAAAGGGACCTAGGGGCGTTTCCTGGGCGGTGAGTTCCCTTGGCACTGCTGAGGGCCCTGATTGATCCACTCGGGGTTGAACCACCCCCCGCTGCGAGGGAGGGCCACAAACCAAAGCCCCGAACTGCCCGCCCACCCAACGGGGATCTTGGCGGTCCAGGGCACAGCCGTGCCCGGGGGAAAAGCCACTCGCTCCACGGGACTCCGTCCAGGGTCTCTGCTTGGAAAGAGGCCAGGGGCGGCCCCCTCCATCTACCCACCCAAACCCTATTGACGTCAATGGTGGCGGAGACGCCTCCCGTTCTCCAGAGTCCTGAGCTGCTGGGTCCCCGCCCACTCGGCCAGCAGTCTGCAGCGTGCCCGTGTGTGCCTCTCCACCATGGCTTCGTCCGGCTCCTCCAGCACCTCAAGCGGTACGTTTGCCCTCGGTCCCTGTGGTCGGATCACATCTCAGGGGATTTGCGGGTGGCCTGGGCAAGGGCTCTCGGCCAATGTGTTGACCCCTCCCACCGAGAACGGCTGGGACCCATCGGCCAGGCCCGGGGTTCCGAGGCGTCAGGTGTGCCAAATTCGGAGGGCGTGGCATCGTTCGTTCATCTTGCTCCTTTGGCACACACATGGCTTCTCCGTTCTCTTTTCTGGGAAGACAGTGTTGTTTCAGGGGGCGTGCTGCGGGGGGCGGGGGCCGGGGTTGGGGGGTGGTGGAGCGGGTGCTTTGCTGGGATGAGGCCCTTTATCCTCACATCTTCATGTGGGAATGGGAGTCGGGGAGCTCTGTGCCTTGCTGCCTTCAGTGGCTTCCTCTGCACAGGGGCTAGTGGCTTCTGCCTTTTGTCAGGCGTTACGGGTTTGGG
>NW_017213019.1:0-16020 GCF_001704415.2 Capra hircus | reverse complement strand
GGGACATCTTGCTTATTCTCGAGTGGAGACGGGTATTTAGTTTGCAGAGTTGCAGCAAGGGTGTAAAGTACCTTTTGGAAGTTCCAGAGGTTAGGTGTGATTAGCCTCGAGACACCTCAGTGGAAATGGGCTCATCTCTCCTGGGGGAGAACCTCTGGATTTTCTCGAGTTGCGGCAGGTGCTCTCGACTTACGACGGGGACCTCAGGGGCCAGCTCTGGTGCCTCAGGAAAGGCAGTCCCATTCAAGTTTCTAGGGCTCTCAGGATTCCTCTCCTGTCGATGCCGGGCTAAGACCTGTGTGAAGTCGGGGCTGGAACCTGAAGATTCCTCTCCAGTGCTGACATGGATCTTGTGGTACTTCTGGAGTCTCCCCAGGGGAGTCAGTCCTCGTCTCGAGTGGGGGCATGCACGTGCGCTTTCCTCCTGAGCGGTAGCAGCAGTGTCACGCTTCCCGTTGCGTGGATCAAGGGATCTGTGGCTTTCCCTCTAGGCTTTCCCATGAGGCTTTCCCACAAGGGCTGTCCCACATGCCACCTTGGTGTGAGACGATCCTCGGCGTGAAAGTCATGGCAGTGCAGGGAAAACAGGTTCCTCTGGAATGGACTGAGACATCTGGGGAACTCTTGGAATGGTGGCACGACCCTGGAGTTCCTCTGGCCTTTCCTGTGGAGAGCACTTCCTCTTGAGATGCGACGGGAACGCCAGGAATTCTTTCCCGACCACGCAGGAAAGGATCCCTCCTCTCTAGATACGAGGCGGAAACGGGGCTCCTCTGGATGTGGGTGGGACCCTCGTGCTTAATCTCGAGTGGAGACGGGTATGTCGGTGATCTTCTTGACTTGCCGCAGGGGTGTCAAAGACCCTTTGGAAGTTCCAGAGGTTAGGTGTGATTAGCCTCGAGATGCCTCAGGGGAAATGGGCCTCATCTCGCCTGGAGGGGAGAACCTCCTGGATTATCTTGAGTTGGAGCAGGTGCTCTCGTCTTAGCATGGGGACCTCAGGGACCCGCTCCTGTGGCCTCAGAAAAGGCCAGTGCCCATGGGAGTTGCTAGGGGGCCTCTCAGGATTCCTCTCACGTCGATGCCAGGTCCTAAGACCTTGTGTGGAGAGCCCGAGCGGAGGCGGCGCGGAGCGTTTCGGTTCTCAGTGCCTGGGGCACCGGTGTGTGGTGTGAGGCTGCGGCGGAGCCTCTACACTGAAGGTGCGAGAGGTTGGCAGCTTCGATTGAAGCACATCGAGCGGCGACAGCAGTGAAAGTCATGAGCGACAGCGGCGAGGAGAACTACGGCGAGGGGGAATCCCGTTCTGCTTCCAGAAGCGGAAGTGCTCATGGATCTGGGAAATCTGCAAGTCATACCCCTGCAAGGTCTCGCTCCAAGGAAGATTCCAGGCGTTCCAGATCAAAGTCCAGGTCCAGATCGGAATCTAGGTCTAGATCCAGAAGAAGTTCTCGGAGGCATTATACAAGGTCACGATCTCGGTCCCGGTCCCATAGAAGATCTCGTAGCAGATCTTACAGCAGAGATTATCGAAGACGGCATAGCCACAGTCATTCTCCCATGTCTACTCGCTGGCGTCATGTTGGGAATCGGGCAAATCCTGATCCTAACTGTTGTCTTGGAGTATTTGGATTGAGCTTGTATACTACAGAAAGAGATCTAAGAGAAATGTTCTCTAAATATGGCCCAATTGCTGATGTATCTATTGTATATGACCAGCAGTCTAGACGTTCAAGAGGATTTGCCTTTGTATACTTTGAAAATGTAGATGATGCCAAGGAAGCAAAAGAGCGTGCCAATGGAATGGAGCTTGATGGATGTAGGATCAGAGTTGACTTCTCCATAACGAAAAGACCACATACTCCAACAGCAGGAATTTACATGGGGAGACCTACCTATGGCAGCTCACGCCGTCGAGATTACTATGACAGAGGATATGATCGAGGCTATGATGATCGGGACTATTACAGCAGATCGTACAGAGGAGGAGGAGGAGGAGGAGGAGGATGGAGAGCTGCTCAAGACAGGGATCAGAAATACAGAAGACGGTCACCTTCTCCCTACTATAGTCGTGGAGGATACAGATCACGTTCCAGATCTCGATCATACTCACCTCATCGCTATTAAAGCATGAAGATGAAGACTTTCTGAAACCTGCCCTAGAGTTGGGATATTGTTTGTGGACAATATTTTTTATTGTCTCCTGTTTAAAAAGTGAACAGTGCCTGGTGAAGTTAGGTGACTTTTACACCTTTTATGATGACTACTTTTGGTGGAGTTGAAATGCTGTTTTCATTCTGCATTTGTGTAGTTCGGTGCTTTGTTCAAAGTTAAGTGTTTTCAGAAAAGTATGTTTTACATGTATTTTTTTACAGTCTAAAATTTTGACTGCTGAGAAGTTTCTATTGTACAGAACTTCATTTAAATGGTTTTTCTACTGAATACAGGGTATTCTGAAGATTGAAGCCTGTGTGTAAAATGCTACCAAATGGCAAAAAGCAACAATAACGTTTGGTTTTTACTTTTCTTTCTAACATATCAATGCTTAGGAGAACTGTTCTGATTAGATTGTCAGTAGTAAATTAAAGAAAAAAATGCCCGTTTTCCTCGAGTCCATGAAACATACCATATATACTTAATATACCTGCAGTTAAGTGATAAAAATTACGCTCTGTAACTCTATACTGCTAGTGTTAAAAACTAAAGATCTTTCAATACAGCAAATGCTTAATGCTTATATAAATGTGACTTTGACAGCCTTTATGTAATCTGTATTATACATAGCAGGGAATAAGATGAGTTGCACAATGTATGCCTTAAAAAGGCTATTTCTTAAAGCTGTTAGAAGGGGATAATGGTATTTCAATTAGTAATCAGCAAGTGAAAATAATATTCCACCACAAATGTACTCTTGTTCTTCTAGCTTTTAAGACTATATGGAAAAACTGGGTGGTTCAGAGTTTTGAGAAAAAAGAAGGGAACACTACACATGTGTTGTGGATGATCTGAAGACTTTGCCTGTTCATTTTTTAAATACTAATTTCAGGTTCTTTGCTTACCAAAGGAGGCCCAATTTCACTCAAAAGTTTTGAGAACTGTGTTTAAATAAATGCAAAGAAAAGAGTAAAAAGGAAAGAAAAAAAAAAAGACCTTGCGAGGAGTTGGGGCAGGAACCTGAGGATTCCTCTACAGTGCTGACATGGATCTTGGGGTAGCTCTGGAGCCCCCCCAGGGAAGTCAGTCTTCGTCTCGAATGGGGGCATGCACGTGCGCTTTCCTCCCGAGCTGTAGCAGCAGTGTCACGCTTCCGGTCGCGTGGATCAAGTGATCTGTGGCTTTTCCTCCAGGCTTTACCACGAGGCTATCCCAGAGGGCTGTCCCACATGCCGCCGAGGTGTGAGTCGAACCTCGGCGTGAAAGTCGAGGCAGTGCAGGGAAAACAGGTTCCTCTGGAATGGACTGAGACATCTAGGGGACTCTTGGAATGGTGGCACGACTCTGGAGTACCTCTCGCATTTCCTGTAGAGAGCGCCTCCACTTGAGATGCGACGGGAACGCCGGGAATTCTTTCCCGACGAAGCAGGGAAAGGATCCCACATCTCGAGCTACGAGGCGGAAAGGGGCTCCTCTGGATGTGGGCGGGACCCTCGTGCTTCCTATCGAGAGGAGACGGGTATGTCAGGGAACTTCTTGAGTGGCAGCAAGGGTGTGAAGGACCCTTTGGAAGTTCCAGAGGTTAGGTGTGATTAGCCTCCAGACGCTTCAGCGGAAATGGGCTTCATCTCGCCTGGAGGGGAGAACCTCCTGGATTTTCTCGAGTTGAGGCAGGTGCTCTCGACTTACGACGGGGACCTCAGGGACCCGCTCTGGTGGCCTCAGGAAAGGCCAGTCCACATGCGAGTTGCTCGGGGCCTCTCGGGATTCCTCTACCATCGAGGCCGGGGCCTAAGACCTTGTGTGGAGTCGGTGCCGGAACCTGAGGATTCTTCTGCAGTGCTGACATGGATCTTGGGGTACTTCTGGAGTCTCCCCAGGGGAGTCAGTCCTCGTTTGAGTGGGCGCATGCACGTACGCTTACCTCCGGAGCTGTGGCAGCAGTGTCATGCTTCCCTTCGCCTGGATCAAGGGATCTGTGGCTTTCCCACGAGGCTTTCCCACAGGGCTATCCCACGTGCCACCGTGGTGTGAGTCGATCGATGGCTTGAAAGTCAACGCAGTGCAAGGAAAACAGGTTTCCCTGGAATGGACTGAGACATCTGGCGAATCTGGGAATGGTGGCACGACCCTGGACTTCCTCTCGACTTTCCTGTGGAGAGCGCCTCCTCTTGAGATGCGACGGGATCGCCGGGAATTCTTTCCCGACCACTCAGGGAAAGGATCCCTTCTCTCGAGCTAGGAGGCGGAAACGGTGCTCCTCTGTATGTGGGCGGGACTCTCGTGCTTCCTCTCGAGTGGAGACGGCTATGTCGGGGAAATTCTGGATTTGCAGCAAGGGTGTAAAGGACCCTTTGGAAGTTCCAGAGGTTAGGTGTGATTAGCCTCGAGACGCCTCAGTGGAAATGGTCCTCATGTTGCCAGGAGGGGAGAACCGCCTGGATTTTCTCGAGTTGCGGCAGGTGCTCTCGACTTTCGACGGGGACCTCAGGGACCCGCTCTGGTGGCCTCAGGAAAGGCCAGTCCCTATGCGAGTTGCTCGGGGCCTCTGGGGATTCCTCTCCCATCGATGCCAGGGCCTAGACCTTGTGTGGAGTCGGTGCCGGAACTTGAGCATTCCTCTGCAGTGCTGACATGGATCTTGGGTTACTTCTGAAGTCTCCCCAGGGGAGTCAGTCCTCGTCTCGAGTGGGGGCATGCTCGTGCGCTTTCCTCCCGAGGTGTAGCAGCATTGTCACGCTTCCCGGCGAGTGGATCAAGGGATCTGTGTCTTTTCCTTGAGGCTTTCCCTCGAGGCTTTCCAACGAGGCTTTCCCACAGGGCTGTCCCACGTGCCACCGTGGTGTGAGTTGATCCTCTGCTGAAAGTCCAGACAGTGCAGGGAAAACAGGTTTCCCTTGAATGGACTTAGACATCTGGGGAACTCTGGGAATGGTGGCACGTCCCTGGAGTTCCTCTCGCCTTTCCTGTGGAGAGCGCCTCCTCTTTAGATGGGACTGGAACTCCGGGAATTCTTTCCGGACCACGCAGGGAAAGGATGCATCCTCTCGAGCTATGAGGCAGAAACGGGGCTCCTCTGGATGTGGGCGGGACTGTCGTGCTTCCTCTCCAGTGGAGACGGTTATGTCGGGGAACTTCTTGAGTTGCAGCAAGGGTGTGAAGGACCCTTTGGAAGTTCCAGAGGTTAGGTGTGATTAACCTCGAGACGCCTCAGCAGAAAAGGGCCTCATCATCAGCCTGGAGGGGAGAACCTCCTGGATTTTCTCGAGGTGCGGCAGGTGCTGTCGACTTACGACGGGGACCTCAGGGACCCGCTCTGGTGGCCTGAGTAAAGGCCAGTCCCCATTCGAGATGTTTGGGGGCCGCTCGGAATTCCTCTACCGTCGATGCCGGGGCCTAAGACTTTGAGTGGAGTCGGTGACGCAACCTGAGGATTCCTCTCCACTGCTGACATGGATGTTGGGGTACTTCTGGTGTCTCCCCAGGGGAGTCAGTCCTCGTCTCGAGTGGCGGCATGCAGTTCGATTCCCTCCCCAGCTGTAACAGCAGTGTCACGCTTCCCGTCGAGTGGATCAAGGGATCAGTGTCTTTCCCTTGAGGCTATCACATGAGGCTTTCCCAGGAGGCTTTCCCACAGGGCTGTCCCACGTGCCACCGTGGTGTGAGTCGATCCTCGGCATGAAATCGAGGCAGTGCAGGGAAAACAGGTTTCCCTGGAATGGACTGAGACATCTGGGGGACTCTGGGAATGGTGGCACGACTCTTGAGTTCCTCTCGCCTTTCCTGAGGAGACCGCCTCCTCATGAGATGCGACGGGAATGCAGGCAATTCTTTCCCAACCACGCAGGGAAAGGATCCATCCTCTCGAGCTAAGAGGCGTAAACGGTGCTCCTCTGGATGTGGGCGGGACTCTCGTGCTTCCTCTCGAGTGGAGACGGGTATGTCGGGGAACTTCTTGAGTTGCAGCAAGGGTGTGAAGGACCCTTTGGAAGTTCCAGAGGTTAGGTGTGATTAACCTCGAGACGCCTCAGTGGAAATGGGCCTCATCTCGCCTGGAGGGGAGAACCTCCTGGATTTTTTCGAGTTGGGGCAGGTGCTCTCGACTTACGACAGGGACCTCAGGGACCCGTTCTGGTGGCCTCAGCAAAGGCCGGTCCGCATGCGAGATGCTTGGGGCTTCTCGTTATTCCTCTACCTTCGATGTCGGGGCCTAAGACCTTGTGTGGAGTTGGTTCCGAAATCTGAGGATTCATCTGCAGTGCTGACATGGATCTTGGGGTACTTCAGGAGTCTCCCCAGGGGAGTCAGTCCTCGTCTCGAGTGGGGGCATGCAGTTCGATACCCTCCCGAGCTGTAGCAGCAGTGTCATGCTTCCCGTTGAGTAGATCAAGGGATCTGTGGCTTTCCCTCGAGGCTTTCCCACCAGGCTTTCCCACAGGACTGTCCCACGTGCCACCGTGGTGTGAGTCGATCCTCGGCTTGAAAGTCGAGGCAGTGCAAGGAAAACAGTTTTCCCTGGAATGGACTGAGACATCTGGGGCAATCTGGGAATGGTGGCACGACCCTGGAGTTCCTCTCGCCTTTCCTGTGGAGAGTGCCTCCACTAGGATGTGACGGGAAAGCCGGGAATTCTTTCCCGCACACGCAGGGAAAGGATCCCTGCTCTTGAGCTTTGAGGCGGAATCGGGGCTCCTCTGGATGTGGGCAGGACTCTCGTGCTTCCTCTCGAGAGGAGACGGGTATGTTGGGGATCTTCTTGAGCTGCAGCAAGGGTGTGAAGGACCCTTTGGAATTTCCCGAGGCTGGTGTGATTAGCCTCGAGACGCCTGTGCGGAAATGGGCCTCATCTCGCCTGGAGGGGAGAACCTCCTGGATTTTCTCGAGTTGCGGCAGGTGCTCTCGACTTACGACGGGGACCTCAGGGACCCGTTCTGGTGGCCTCAGGAAAGGCCAGTGCCCATGCGAGTTGCTCGGGGGCCTCTCGGGATTCCTCTCCCGTAGATGCCGGGGCCTAAGACCTTGTGTGGAGTCGGTGCCGGAACCTGAGGACTCCTCTCCAGTGCTGACATGGATCTTGGGGTACTTCTGGAGTCTCCCCAGGGGAGTCAGTCCTCGTCTCGAGTGGGGGCATGCACGTGCGCTTTCCTCCCAAGCTGTAGCAGCAGTGTCACGCTTCCCATCGCGTGGATCAAGGGATCTGTGCCTTTCCCTCCAGGCTTTCCCACGAGGCTTTCCCACGAGGCTTTCCCACAGGGCTGTCCCATGTGCCACCGTGGTGTGAATGCATCTTCGGCTTGAAAGTCGAGGCAGTGCAGGGAAAACAGTTTTCCCTGGAATGGACTGAGACATCTGGGGGACTCTGGGAATGGTGGCACGACCCTGGAGTTCCTCTCGCCTTTCCTGTGGAGAGCGGCTCCTCTTGAGATGCGACGGCAACGCCGGAAATTCTTTCCCCACCATGCAGGGAAAGGATCCCTCCTCTCGAGCCAGGAGGCGGAAACGGGGCTCCTCTGGATGTGGGCGGGACAATCGTGCTTCCTCTCGAGTGGAGACGGGTATGTCAGGGAACTTCTTGAGTTGCAGCAAGGGTGTGAAGGGCCCTTTGGAAGTTCCAGAGATTAGGTGTGATTAGCCTCGAGACGCCTCATCGGAAATGAGCCTCATCTAGAATGGAGGGGAGAACCTCCTGGTTTTTCTCGAGTGGCGGCAGGTGCTCTCGACTTACGATGGGGACCTCAGGGACCCGCTCTGGTGGCCTCAGGAAAGGCCAGTCCCCATGCGAGTTGCTCGGGGGCCTCTCGGGTTTCCTCTCCCGTCAATGCCAGGGCCTAAGACCTGGTGTGGAGTCGGTGTCGGAACCTGAGGATTCCTCTCCAGTGCTGACATGGATCTTGGGGCTTCTGGTGTCTCCCCAGGGGAGTCAGTCCTCGTCTCTAGTGGGGGTAGGCACGTGCGCTTTCCTCCCGAGCTGTAGCAGCAGAGTCACGCTTCCCTTCTCGTGGATCAAGCGATCTATGGCTTTCCCTCGAGGCTTTCCCATGAGGCTTTCCCATGAGGCTTTCCCACGAGGCTTTTCCGCATGGCTGTCCCACGTGCCACCGTGGTGTGAGTCGATCCTCGGCTTGAAAGTCGAGGCAGTCCAGGGAAACAGGTTTCCCTGGAATGGACTGAGACATCTGGGGGACTCTGGGAATGGTGGCGTGACCTGGAGTTCCTCTCGCCTTTCCTGTGGAGAGCGCCTCCTCTTGAGATGCGACGGGAACGCCGGGAATTCTTTCCCGACCACGCAGGGAAAGGATCCCTCCTCTCGAGCTAGGAAGAGGAAAAGGGGCTCCTAAGGATGAGGGCGGCACTCTCCTGCTTCCTCTCGAGTGGAGACGGGTATGTCGGGGAACTTCTTGAGTTGCAGCAAAGGTGTGAAGGACCCTTTGAAAGTTCCAGAGTTTAGGTGTGATAAGCCTCGAGACTCCTCAGCGGAAATGGGCCTCATCTCGCCTGGAGGGGAGAACCTCCTGGATTTTCTCGAGTTGCCGCAGGTGCTCTCGGCTTCCGACGGGGACCTCAGGGACACGCTCTAGTGCCCTCAGGAAAGGCCCGTCCCCATGCGAGTTGCTCGTGGGCCTCTAGCGATTCCTCTCCCGTCTATGCCGGGGCCTGAGACATTGTGTGGAGTCGGTGCCGGAACCTGAGGATTCCTCTCCAGTTCTGACATGGATCTTGGGGTACTTCTGGAGTCTCCCAGGGGAGTCAGTCCTCGTCGCGAGTGTGGCGTGCACGTGCGCTTTCCTCCCGAGCTTTAGCAGCAGTGTCACGCTTCCCTTTGCGTGGATCCAGGGATATGTGGCTTTCTCAGTAGGCTTTCCCACGAGGCTTTCCCACTAGGCTTTTCACAGGGCTCTCCCACGTGCCACCGAGTTCTGAGTCGATCCTCGGCTTGAAAGTCGAGGCATTGCGGGGAAAACAGGTTTCCCTGGAATCGACTGAGACATCTGGGGGCTCTGGGAATGGTGGCACGACCCTGAGTTCCTCTCGCCTTTCCTGTGGAGAGCGCCTCTTCTTGAGATGGGACGGGAACGCAGGAAATTCTTTCCCGACCACGAAGGGAAAGGATCCCTCCTCTCGAGCTATGAGGCTGAAACGGGGCTCTTCTGGTTGTGGGCGGGACTCTCGTGCTTCCTTTCGAGTGGAAACGGGTATGTCGGGGAACTTCTTGAGTTGCAGCAATGGTGTGAAGGGCCCTTTGGAAGTTCCAGAGGTTAGGTGTGATTAGCCTCGAGATGCCTCAGCGCAAATGGGTCTCATCTCGCCTGGAGGGGAGAACCTCCTGGATTTTCTCGAGTTGCGCCAGGTGCTCTCGACTTACGACGGGGACCTCAGGGACCCGCTTTGGTGGCCTCAGGAAAGGCCAGTCCCCATGCGAGTTGCTCGGGAGCCTCTCGTGATGTCTCTCCCTCTCCAAAGCTGTCTTGGATCTTGACTGGCCTTTCCTGAGGCCACCAGAGCGGGTCCCTGCGGTCCCCATTGTAAGTCGAGAGCACCTGCCGCAACTGGAGAAAATCAAGGATGTTCTCCCCTCCAGGCAAAATGAAGCCTATTTCCGCTGACACATCTCAAGTCTAAGTACACTTAAACTCTGGAACTTCCAAAGGGTCCTTCACACCCTTGCTGCAAATCAAGAAGATTCCCCGACATACCCGTCTGCACTTAAGAGGAAGCACGATAGTTCCGCCCACATCCAGAGGAGCCCCGTTTCCGCCTCATAGCTCGAGAGGAGGGATCCTTTCCCTTCGAGGTCGGGAAAGAATTCCCGGCGTTCTCGTCGCATCTCAAGAGGAGGCGCTCTCCACAGGAAAGGCGAGAGGAACTCCAGGGACATGCCACCATTCTCCGAGTCCCCCAGATGTCTCAGTCCATTCCAGGGAAACCTGTTTCCCCGCGCTGACTCGACTTTCAAGCCGAGGATCGACTCACACCACTGTGGCACGTGGGACAGCCCTGTGGCAAAGCCTCGTGGGAAAGCCTCGTGGGAAAGCCTCGAGGGAAAGCCACAGATACCTTGATCCACGAGATGGGAAGCGCGACACTGCTGCTACCGCTCGGGAGGAAAGCGCACGTGCATGACCCCAGTCGAGCCGAGGACTGACGCAAGCTTGGGAGACTCCAGAAGTACGCCAAGATCCATGTCAGCACTGGAGAGGAATCCTCAGGTTCCGGTCCCGACTCCACAGAAGGTCTTAGGCCCCGGTATCGACGGGAGAGAAATCCTGAGAGGCCCCCTAGCACCTCGCATGGGGACTGGCCTTTCCTGAGGTCACCAGAGCGGGTCCCTGATGTCTCCGTCGTAACTCGAGAGCACCTGACGCAACTCGAGAAAATCCAGGAGGTTCTCCCCTGCAGGCGAGATGAGGCCCGTTTCCACTGAGGTGTCTCGAGGCTAATCACACGTGAACTCTGGAACTTCAAAAGGGTCTTTCACAGTCATGCTGCAACTCAAGAAGTTCCCCGACATACCCGTCTCCACTCAAGAGGAAACACGAGGGTCCCGGCCACATCCAGAGGAGGTCCGTTTCCGGCTCGTAGCTCGAGATGAGGGATCCTTTCCCTACATGGTCGGGAAAGAATTTCCGGAATTCCCATCGCATCTCAAGAGGAGGCGCTCTCCAAAGGAAAGGGGAGAGGAACTGCAGGGTCGTGCCACCATTCCAAGACTCCCCCAGATGTCTCAGTCCATTCCACAGGAACCTGTTTTCCCTGCACTGCCTCGGCTTTCACGCCGAGGATTGACTCACACCACCGAGACTCGTGGGACAGCCCTGTGGGAGAGCCTCGTGGGAAAGACTCAGGGGAAAGTCACAGATCCCTTGGTCCACGCAAGCAGAAGCATGACACCGCTGCTACAGCATGGGAGGAAAGGGCACACTCATGCCCCCACTCGAGACGAGGCCTGAATCCCCTGGGGAGACTCCAGAGGTACCCCAAGATCCATGTAAGCACTGGAAAGGAATCCTCAGGTTCCGGCACCGACTGCACACAAGGTCTTAGGCCCCGACATCGAAGGGAGAGGAATCCCGAGAGGCCCCCGAGCAACTCGCATGGGGACTGGCCTTTCCTCAGGCCACCTAAGCGGGTCCTTGAGGTCCAGGTCGTAAGTCGAGAGCACCTGCCGCAACTCGAGAAAATCCAGGAGGTTCTCCCCTCCAGGTGAGATGAGGCCCATTTCCGCTGAGGCGTCTCGAGGCTAATCACACCTAAACTCTCGAACTTCCAAAGAGTCCTTCACACCCTTGCTTCAACTCAAGAAGTTCCCCAACATACCCGTCGCCACTTGAGAGGAAGCACAAGAATCCCGCCCATATCCAGTGGAGCCCCTTCTCTGCCTCATAGCTCGAGAGGAGGGATCCTTTCAGTGCGTGGTCGGGAAAGAATTCCCTGCATTCCCATCGCATCTCAAGAGGAGGCGCTCTCCACAGGAAAGGCGAGAGGAACTCCAGGGTCGTGCCACCATTCCCAGAGTCCCCAAGATGTCTCAGTCCATTCCAGGGAAAACTGTTTTCCTGGCACTGCCTCCACTTTCAAGCCGAGGATCGACTCACACCACGGTTGCACGAGGGAAAGCCCTGTGGGAAAGCCTCGTGGAAAGCGTCGTGGTAAACCCTCGAGGGAAAGCCACTGATCCCTTGTTCCACGCGAAGGGAAGCGTGACAATGCTGCTAGAGCTCGGGAGGAAAGCGCACGTGCATACCCAAACTCGAGACCAGGACTGGACTCCCCTGGGGAGACTCCAGAAGTACCCCAAGATCCATGTCAGCACTGGAGAGGAATCCTCAGGTTCCAGCACCAACTCCACACAAGGTCTTAGGCCCCGGCATCGTCGGGAGAGGAATCCCGAGAGGCCCCCGAGCAACTCGCATGGGACTGGCCTTTCCTAAGGCCAACAGAGCGGGTCCCTATTGTGCCCTTTGTAAGTTGAGAGCACCTGCCGCAACTCGAGAAAATCCAGGAGGTTCTCACCTCCAGGCGTGATGAGGCCCATTTCCGCTGAGGCGTCTCGAGGCTAATCACACATAACCTCTGAAACTTCCAAAGGATCCTTCACACCCCTGCTGCAACTTAAGAAGTTCCCAGATAAACCCATCTCCACTCGAGAGGAAGCACGAGAGTCCCGCCCACATCCAGAGGAGCCCCGTTTCCGCCTCCTAGCTCGAGAGCAGGGATCCGTTCCCTGCGTGGTCGGGAAAGAATTCCCGGCGTTCCCGTCGCATCTCAAAAAGAGGCGCTCTCCACAGGAAAGGCGAGAGGAACTCCAGGGTGGTGTCACCATTCCCAGAGTGCCCCAGATATCTCAGTCCATTCCAGGGAAACCTGTTTTCCCTGCACTGCCTCAACTTTCAAGCCGAGGATCGACTCACACCACGGTGGCACGTGGGACAGCCCTGTGGGAAAGCCTCGTGTGAAAGCCTCATGGGAAAGCCCCGAGGGAAAGCCACTGATCCCTTGATCCTCGGAAGGGAAGCGTGACACTGCTGCTGCAATTCGGGAGGAAAGCACACGTGCATGCCCCTACTTGAGACGAGGACTGACTCCCCTGGGGAGACTCCGAGGTACCCCAAGATCCATGTCAGCACTGGAGAGTAATCCTCACGTTCCGGCTCCGACTCCACACAAGGTCTTAAGCCCCGGCATGGACGGCAGAGAAATCCCGAGAGGCCCCGAGCAACTCGCATGGGGGACTGGCCTTTCCTGAGGCCACCAGAGCGGGTCCCTGAGGTCTCCGTCCTAAGACGAGAGGACCTGCCGCAACTAGAAACAATCCAGGAGGTTGTCCCCTCCAGGCGAGATGAGGCCCATTTCCGCTGAGGCGTCTCGAGGTAATCTCACCTAACCTCTGGAACTTCCAAAGGGTCCTTCACACCCTTGCTGCAACTCAAGAAGTTCCCCGACATTCCCGTCTCTACTCCAGAGTAAGCACGAGAGCCCGCCCACATCCAGAGGAGCCCCGTTTCCGCCTCCTAGCTCGAGAGGAGGGATCCTTTCCCTGCGTGGTCGGGAAAGAATTCCCGGCATTCCGTCGCATCTCAAGAGGAGGCGCTCTCCACTGGAAGGCGAGTGGAACTCCCGGGTCTTGCCACCATTCCCAGAGTCCCGCAGATGTCTAAGTCCATTCCAGGGAAATCTGTTTTCCCTCGATTGCCGCGACTTTCAAGCCGAGGATCGACTCACACCACGGTGGCACGTGGGACAGCCCTGTGAGAAAGCCTTCTGGGAAAGCCTCGTGGGAGAGCCTCAAGGGAAAGGCACAGATCCCTTGATCCAGGCGAAGGGAAGCGTGACACTGCTGCTACAGCTCGGGAGGAAAGCGCACGTGCATGCCCCCACTCGAGACTAGGACTGACTCCGCTGGGGAGACTCCAGAAATACCCCAAGATCCATGTCAGCACTGGAGAGAATCCTCAGGTTCCGGCACCGTCTCCACACAAGGTTTTAGGCCCCGGCATCGACGGAGAAGAATCCCGAGAGGCCCCCCGAGCAACTCGCTTGGGGACTGGCCTTTCCTGAGGCCACCAGAGCGGGTCCCTGAGGTCCCCGTAGTAAGTCAAGAGCACCTGCCGCAACTCGAGAAAATCCAGGAGGTTCTCCCCTCCAGGCGAGATGAGGCCCTTTTCCTCTGAGGCGTCTCGAGGCTAACCATTCCTAACATCTGGAACTTCCAAAGGGTCCTTCACACCCTTGCTGCAACTCAAGAAGTTCCCCGACATACCTGACTCCACTCGAGAGGAAGCACGAGAATCCCGCCCACATCCAGAGGAGCCCCGTTTCCGCCTCATACCTCGAGTCAGGTATCCTTTCCCTGCATGTTCGGGAAAGAATTCCCGGTGTTCCCGTCGCATCTCATGAGGAGGCGCTCTCCACAGGAAAGGCGGAGGAACTCCAGGGTCATGCCACCATTCCAAGAGTCCCCCAGATATCTCAATCTGCCGGGGTCCAGCCCCGCCGGATCCAGGGAATTCGACGGATGGACGGCGTTGTCGTGGAAAGTCTTTTTTATTTATTAATGTAAGATTAGATTAAGAAATTATAGTGTAGTAAGAAGATTAACTGGAGGAAAAGGGCTGAATATCTTGGTTTACGTGGAAGGCCAATAAAATTCCAGACAAAGAATTTTCACCATCTACGTTGGGCCACCAGCCCCTGCTTGAATATCTAAGGGTGCCTCACCTTAAGCTCCCTTTCGTGCAGGTCTTAACAGCCAGGCAAGTAAGTAGACCTGGCGAGCCTCCGCGCCCCTGTGGAGATTCAGCCTGAAGTTAAAGTAAAAAGCAGAGAGAAGGAAAGGAGAGAAGAAGAAAGAGAAAAAGACACGGGGGAGCCTGAGTCTCAAGAAACCAGGCGAGAGACTAGTTCGAGAACTGGTCCGAGAAACTGGCCCCATCCTTTATTGTTCATAAAGCCTTTATACTTTTGATAAAACATGGAGTTCAATGGGTAACACAAAATTATGTAGCGTTTGCACCCCAGACTCTTTCTGTACATCATTTTGTATACAAAAGGTCTCTGGTGATTTACATTATCTTCTGCCAAGAGGCTTGTTAAACACTTTTTGGCTCTCTTCCTTAATGAATGTTAATTTTGTTTCCTCTGAAGTGTTTTTCTTTAATCTGCATTTCCTTAAAGCATTAAAGTTACATCTCTATAAAACAAAGGTGCAGTGGGTTATAACAAAGAAGGTACTTAACTCAAAGATCTAATGTTCCTAATACCAGGTCTACTACTTGTTTTTTAATATACCAACTCTATCTAAAAATAAAGGATATGAAAATTTAGCAGCAAGCATTGACCCAAAAAATGAAACTTTTAATCAGTCCTATTATAAAGATTTTGACTCCTCGGATGCCCCTACATTCCTAGGATGCTTTAAGCTTCCTGTGCCTCCTGGGGAAAGGAGGCCTCAAACAATCACATGCCCAGCTGTACGAGTCCTGCAGGCAGGCTAGAAAGCATTCAGAGGGGTTTTTGGATTGAAACACTCTTTCAAATGCTGAAGACTAAAGCCCTGAATTGACTTTTTCCAGAAAATGTCAGAAGAGTGGAAAAGCAGAGCAAAAAAGCCGGCAGATTTTTGTTGGGGTATGTGCGTAGGAACTTCCAGAGGGTCCCTGAAGTCTGAACACACCATGCCTATGTCAGTTTTCTTCCTCATGACGTTATCACGGACGGGAGTCCTCATACTGGCTCCCAGCATCAGTCCAATCCAGAGGAACCTGTTTTCCCTGCACTGCCTCGACTTTCACGCTGAGGATCAACTCACACCACGGTGGCACGAGGGAAAGCCCTGTGAGAAAGCCTCGTGGGAAAGCCTCCAGGGAAAGCCACAGATCCCTTGATCCACACGACGGGAAGCGTGACCCTACTGCTACAGCTCGGGAGGAAAGCACACGTGCGTGCCCTCACTTGAGAGGAGGATTGACTCTCCAGGGGAGACTCCAGAAGAGCCCAATATCCATGTCAGCACTGCAGAGGAAACCTCAGGTTCTGGCCCCACTCCACACAAGGTCTTGGGCCCGGCATCTACCGGTGAGGAATCCCGAGAGGCCCTCTAGCATCACATGGGAACTGGTCTTTCCTAAGGCCAACAGAACGGGTCCCTGAGGTCCCCTTCGTAAGTCGAGAGCACCTGCCACAACTCGAGAAAATGAAGGAGATTCTCCCTTCAGGCGAGATGAAGCCCATTTCCACTGAGACGTCTCGAGGCTAATCACACCTAACCTCTGGAACTTCCAAAGGGTCCTTCACACCATAGCTGCAACTCAAGAAGTTCACGAGAGAACTCCGTCGCCTACATAGGAATCACAGGTTACCACCCCACAT
>NW_017213018.1:0-16021 GCF_001704415.2 Capra hircus | reverse complement strand
GGGGAGACTCAGAAGTACCCCAAGATCCATGTCAGCACTGGAGAGGAATCCTCAGGTTCCGGCACCGACTCCACACAAGGTCTTAGGCCCCGGCATCGACGGGAGAGGAATCCGAGAGGGCCCCCGAGCAACTCGCATGGGGACTGGCCTTTCCTGAGGCCACCAGAGCAGGGTCCCTGAGGTCCCGTCGTAAGTCGAGAGCACCTGCCGCAACTCGAGAAAATCCAGGAGGTTCTCCCCTCCAGGCGAGATGAGGCCCATTTCCGCTGGAGGCGTCTCGAGGCTAATCAACCTAACCTCTGGAACTTCCAAAGGGTCCTTCACACCCTTGCTGCAACTCAAGAAGTTCCCCGACATACCCGTCTCCACTCGAGAGGAAGCACGAGAGTCCTGCCCACATCCAGAGAGCCCCGTTTCCGCCTCATAGATCGAGAGGAGGGATCCTTTCCCTGCGTGGTCGGGAAAGAATTCCCGGCGTTCCCGGTCGCATCTCAAGAGGAGGCGTCTCCACAGGAAACACGAGGGGATCTCCAGGGTCGTGACACCATTCCCTGAGTGCCAGAGATTTCTCAGTCCATTCCAGGGAAACCTGTTTTCCCTGCACTGCCTCGACTTTCAAGCCGAGGATCGACTCACACCACGGTGGCACGTGGGACAGCCCTGTGTGAAAGCCTCGTGGGAAAGCCTCGTGGGAAAGCCTCGAGGAAAAGCCACAGATCCCTTGATCCACGCAAAGGGAAGTGTGACACTGCTGCTACAGCTCGGGAGGAAAGCGCACGTGCATGCCCCCACTCGAGACGAGGACTGACTCCCCTGGGGAGACTCCAGAAGTACCCCAAGACCATGTCAGCACTGGAGAGGAATCCTCAGGTTCCGGCACGGACTCCACAAAGATCTTAGGCCCCGTCATTGACGGGAGAGGAATCCCGAAAGGCCCCGGAGCAACTCGCATGGGGACTGGCCTTTCCTGAGGCCACCAGAGCGGGTCCCTGAGGTCCCCATTGTAAGTCGAGAGCACCTGCCGCACCTCGAGAAAATCCAGGAGGTTCTCCCTTCCAGGCGAGATTAGGCCCATTTCCGCTGAGGCATCTCGAGGCTAATCACACCTAACCTCTTGACTTTCCAAAGGGTCCTTCACACCCTTGCTGCAACTCAAGAAGTTCCCCAACATACCCGTCTCTACTGGAGAGGAAGCACGAGAGTCCCGCCCTCATCCAGAGGAGCCCCGTTTCCGCCTCATAGCTCGAGAGCAGGGATATTTCCCTGCGTGGTCGGGAAAGAAATTCCCGGCGTTCCCGTCGCATCTCAAGAGGAGGTGCTCTCCACAGGAAAGGCGAGAGGAACTCCAGGGTCGTGCCACCATTCCCAGAGTCCCCCAGATGTCTCAGTCCATTCCAGGGAAACCTGTTTTCCCTGCACTGCCTCGACTTTCAAGCCGAGGATCGACTCACACCAAGGTGGCACGTGGGACAGCCCTGTGGGAAAGCCTCGAGGGAAAGCCTCGTGGGAAAGCCTCGAGGGAAAGTTGCAGATCCCTTGATCCACGCGAAGGGAAGCATGACACTGCTGCTACATCTCGGGAGGAAAGCGCACGTGCATGCCCCCACTGGAGACGAGGACTGACTCCCCTGGGGAGACTCCAGAAGTAACCCAAGATCCATGTCAGCACTGGAGAGGAAACCTCAGGTTCCGGCACCGACTCCACACAAGATCTTAGGCAGCGGCATCGATGGTAGAGGAATCCCGAGAGGCCCCCGAGCAACTCGCTTGGGGACTGGCCTTTCCTGAGGCCACCAGAGCGGGTCCCTGAGGTCCTCGTCCTAAGTCGAGAGCACCTGCCGAAACTCGAGAAAATCCAGGAGGTTCTACCCGCCAGGCGAGGTGAGGCCCATTTCCGCAGAAACGTCTCGAGGCAAATCACACCTAACCTCTGGAACTTCCAAAGGGTCCTTCACACCTTTGCTGCAACTCAAGAAGTTCCCCCACATACCCGTCTCCACTCGAGAGGAAGCACCAGAGTCCCGCACACATCCAGAGGAGCCCCGTTTCCGCCTCCTAGCTCGAGAGGATGGATCCTTTCCCTGCGTGGTCGGGAAAGAATTCCCGGCGTTTCCGTCGCAACTCAAGATGAGGCGCTCTCCACAGGAAAGGCAAGAGGAACTCCAGGGTCGAGCCACCATTCCCAGAGTCCCCCAGATGTCTCAGTCCATTCCAGGGAAACCTGTTTTCCCGGCACAGCCTCTACTTTCAAGGCGAGGATCGACTCACACCACGGTGGCACGTGGGACAGCCCTGTGGGAAAGCCTCGTGGGAAAGCCTCGTGGGAAAGCCTCGAGGGAAAGCCACAGATCCCTTGATCCTCGCGAAGGGAAGCGTGACACTGCTGCTACAGCTCGGGAGGAAAGCGCACGTGCATGCCCCCACTCGAGACGAGGACTGACTCCCCTGGGGAGACTCCGGAAGTACCCCAAGATCCATGTCAGCACTGGAGAGGAATCCTCAGGTTCCGGCACCGACTCCACACAAGATATTAGACACCGGAATCGACGGGAGAGGAATCCCAAGAGGCCCCCGAGCAATTCGCATGGGGACTGGCCTTCCCTGAGGCCACCAGAGCGGGTCCCTGAGGTCCCTGTCGTAAGTCGAGAGCACCTGCCGCAACTCGAGAAAATCCAGGAGGTTCTCCCCTCCAGGCGAGATGAGGCCCATTTCCGCGGAGGCGTCTCGAGGCTAATCAACCTGGCCTCTGGAACTTCCAAAGGGTCCTTCACACCCTTGCTGCAACTCAAGAAGTTCCCCGACGTACCCCTCTCCACTCGAGAGGAAGCACGAGAGTCCTGCCCACATCCAGAGAAGCCCCGTTTCCGCCTCATAGATCGAGAGGCGGAATCCTTTCCCTGCGTGGTCGGGAAAGAATTCCCGGCGTTCCGGTCGCATCTCAAGAGGAGGCGGTCTCCACAGGAAACACGAGGGGATCTCCAGGGTCGTGACACCATTCCCTGAGTGCCAGAGATTTCTCAGTCCATTCCAGGGAAACCTGTTTTCCCTGCACTGCCTCGACTTTCAAGCCGAGGATCCACTCACACCACGGTGGCACGTGGGACAGCCCTGTGTGAAAGCCTCGTGGGAAAGCCTCGTGGGAAAGCCTCGAGGAAAAGCCACAGATCCCTTGATCCACGCAAAGGGAAGTGTGACACTGCTGCTACAGCTCGGGAGGAAAGCGCACGTGCATGCCCCCACTCGAGACGAGGACTGACTCCCCTGGGGAGACTCCAGAAGTACCCCAAGACCATGTCAGCACTGGAGAGGAATCCTCAGGTTCCGGCACGGACTCCACAAAGATCTTAGGCCCCGTCATTGACGGGAGAGGAATCCCGAAAGGCCCCGGAGCAACTCGCATGGGGACTGGCCTTTCCTGAGGCCACCAGAGCGGGTCCCTGAGGTCCCCATTGTAAGTCGAGAGCACCTGCCGCACCTCGAGAAAATCCAGGAGGTTCTCCCTTCCAGGCGAGATTAGGCCCATTTCCGCTGAGGCATCTCGAGGCTAATCACACCTAACCTCTTGACTTTACAAAGGGTCCTTCACACCCTTGCTGCAACTCAAGAAGTTCCCCAACATACCCGTCTCTACTGGAGAGGAAGCACGAGAGTCCCGCCCTCATCCAGAGGAGCCCCGTTTCCGCCTCATAGCTCGAGAGAAGGGATATTTCCCTGCGTGGTCGGGAAAGAAATTCCGGCGTTCCCGTCGCATCTCAAGAGGAGGTGCTCTCCACAGGAAAGGCGAGAGGAACTCCAGGGTCGTGCCACCATTCCCAGAGTCCCCCAGATGTCTCAGTCCATTCCAGGGAAACCTGTTTTCCCTGCACTGCCTCGACTTACAAGCCGAGGATCGACTCACACCAAGGTGGCACGTGGGACAGCCCTGTGGGAAAGCCTCGAGGGAAAGCCTCGTGGGAAAGCCTCGAGGGAAAGTTGCAGATCCCTTGATCCACGCGAAGGGAAGCATGACACTGCTGCTACATCTCGGGAGGAAAGCACACGTGCATGCCCCCACTTGAGACGAGGACTGACTCCCCTGGGGCGACTCCAGCCGTACCCCAAGATCCATGTCAGCACTGGAGAGGAATCCTCAGGTTCCGGCACCTACTCCACACAAGGTCTTAGGCCCCGGCATCGACGGGAGAGGAATCCCGAGAGGCCCCCGAGCAACTCGCTTGGGGACTGGCCTTTCCTGAGGCCACCGGAGCGGGTCCGTGAGGTCCCCGTAGTAAGTCGAGAGCACCTGCCACAACTCGAGAAAATCCAGGAGGTTCTCCCCTCCAGGCGAGATGAGGCCCATTTCCCCTGAGGCATCTCGAGGCTAATCAAACCTAACGTCTGGAACTTACAAAGGGTCTTTCACACCCTTGCTGCAACTCAAGAAGTTCCCCGACATACCCGTCTCCACTCGAGAGGAATCACGAGAGTCCCGCCCTCATCCAGAGGAGCCCCGTTTCCGCCTCCTAGCTCGAGAGGAGGGATCCTTTCCCTGTGTTCTCGGGAAAGAATTCCCGGCGTTCCCATCGCATCTCAAGAGGAGGCCCTCTCCACAGGAAAGGCGAGCGGAACTCCAGGGTGTGCCACAAATCTGATAGTCCCCCAGAGGTCTCAGTCCATTCCAGGGAAACCTGTATTCCCTGCACTGCCTCGAGTTTCAAGCCGAGGATCGACTCACACCACGTTGGCACGTGAGACAGCCCTGTGGAAAAGCCTCGTGGGAAAGCCTTGTGGAAAAGACTCGAGGAAAAGCCACTGATTCCTTGATCCACTCGACGGGAAACATGACACTGCTGCCCCATCTCGGGAGGAAAGCGCACTTGCATGCCCCCAAACGAGACGAGGACTGACTCCCCTAGGGAGACTCCAAAAGTACCCCAAAATCCATGTCAGCACTGGGGAGGAATGCTCAGGTTCCGGCACCGACTCTACACAAGGTCTTAGGCCCCGGCATCGACGGGAGAGGAGGCCCTAGAGGCCCCCGAATTACTCGCATGGGGACTGGCCTTTCCTGAGGCCACCAGAGCGGGTCCCTGATGTCCCCGTCGTAAGTCGAGAGCACCTGCCGCAACTCGAGAAAATCCAGGAGGTTCGCCCCTCCAGGCGAGATGAGGCCCATTTCCGCTGAGGCGCCGCGAGGCTAATCACACCTACCCTCTGGAACTTACAAAGGGTTTTCACACCCTGGCTGCAACTCAAGAATTTCCCCGACATACCCGTCTCCACTCGAGAGGAATCACGAGAGTCCCGCCCTCATCCAGAGGAGCCCCGTTTCCGCCTCCTAGCTCGAGAGGAGAGATCCTTCCCCTGCGTGGTCGGGAAAGAATTCACGGCATTTCCGTCGCATCTCAAGAGGAGGCACTCTCCACAGGAAAGGCGAGAGGAACTCCAGGGTCGTACCACCATTCCCAGAGTCCCCCAGATGTCTCAGTCCATTCCAGGGAAACCTGTTTTCCCTGCACTGCCTCGACTTTCAAGCCGACGATCGACTCACACCACGGTGGCACGTGGGCAGCCTTGTGGGAAAGCCTCGTGGGAAAGCATCGTGGGAAAGCCTCGAGGGAAAGCCACAGATCCCTTGATCCACGCGAAGGGAAGCGTGACACTGCTGCTACAGCTGGGGAGGAAAGCGCACGTGCATGCCCCCACTCGAGACGAGGACTGACTCCACAGGGGAGACTCAGGAAGTACCCCAAGATCCATGTCAACACTGGAGAGGAATCCTCAGGTTCCGGCACCGACTCCACACAAGGTCTTAGGCCGCGGCATCGATGGGAGAGGAATACCGAGAGGCCCCCGAGCAACTCGCATGGGGACTGGCCTTTCCTGAGGCCACCAGATCATGTCCCTGAGGTTCCCATCGTAAGTCGAGAGCACCTGCCGCAACTCGAGAAAATCCAGGAGGTTCTCCCCTCCAGGCGAGATGAGGCCCATTTCCGCTGAGGCTTCTCGAGGCTAATCACACCTAATCTCTGGAACTTTCAAAGGGTCCTTCACACCCTTGCTGCAACTCAAGAAGTTCCCCGACATACCCGTCTCGACTCGAGAGGAAGCACGAGAGTCCCGCCCACATCCAGAGGAGCCCCGTTTCCGCCTCCTAGCTCGAGAGGAGGGTTCCTTTCCCTGCGTGTTCAGGAAAGAATTCCTGGCCTTCCCATCGCAGCTCAAGAGGGGGCGCTCTCTACAGGAAAGGTGAGAGGAACTCCAGGGTCGTGCCACGATTCCCAGAGTCCCCCAGATGTCTCAGTCCACTCCAGGGAAACGTGTTTTCCTTGCACTGCCTCGACTTTCAAGCCGAGGAATGACTCACACCACGGTGGCACGTTGGACAGCCATTTGGGAAAGCCTCGTGGGAAAGCCTCGTGGGAAAGCCTCGTGGGAAAGACTCGGGGAAAGCCACAGATTCCTTCATCCACGCGAAGGGAAGCGTGACACTACAGCTACAGCTCGGGAGGAAAGCGCACGTGCATGCCCCAACTCGAGACGAGGACTGACTCCCTTAGGGGAGACTCCAGAAGTACCCCAAGAACCATGTCAGCACTGGAGTGGAATCCTCCAGGTTCCTGCACCTACTCTACACAAGGTCTTAGGACCCAGCATCGACGGGAGAGGAATCCCGAGAGGCCCCATGCAACTAGCATGGGGACTGGCCTTTCCTGAGGCCACCAGAGCGGGTCCCATGAGGTCCCCGTCGTAAGTCGAGAGCACCTGCCGCAACTCAGAGAAAATCCAGGAGGTTCTCCCTTCCAGGCGAGATGAGGCCCATTTCCGGTGAGGCGTCTCGAGGCTAATCACACCTGAACATCTGGAATTTCCAAAGGGTCCTTCACACCCTTGCTGCAACTCAAGAAGTTCCCCGACATACCCGTCTCCACTCGAGAGGAAGCACGAGAGTCCGGCCCACATCCAGAGGAGCCCCGTTTCCGCCTCCTAGCTCGAGAGGAGGGATCATTTCCCTTCGTGTTCGGGAAAGAATTCCCGGACGTTTCCGTCGCATCTCAAGAGGAGGCGCTCTCCACAGGAAAGGCGAGAGGAACTCCAGGGTCGTGCCACCATTCCCAGAGTCCCTCAGATGTCTCAGTCCAATTCCAGGGAAACCTTTTTTCCCTGCACTGCCTCGACTTTCAAGCCGAGGATCGACTCTCACCACGGTGGCACGTGGGACAGCCCTTGTGGGAAAGACTCGAGGGAAAGCCTCGTGGGAAAGCCTCGAGGGAAAGCCACAGATCCCTTGATCCACGCGAAGGGAAGCCTGACACTGCTGCTATAGCTCGGGAGGAAAGCGCACGTGCATGCCCCCACTCGAGACGAGGACTGACTCCCCAGGGGAGACTCCAGGACGTACCCCAAGATCCATGTCAGCACTGGAGAGGAATCCTCAGGTTCCGGCACCGACTCCACACAAGGTCTTAGGACCCGGCATCGACAGGAGAGGAATCCCGAGAGGCCCCCGAGCAACTCGCATGGGGAATGGCCTTTCCTGAGGCCACCAGAGCATGTCCCTGAGGTCCCCGTCGTAAGTCGGAGAGCAACTGCCTGCAACTCGAGAAAATCCAGGAAGGTTCTCCCCTCCAGGCGAGATGAGGCCCATTTCCAATGAGGCCTCTCGAGGCTAATCACACCTAACCTCTGGAACTTCCAAAGGGTACATTCACACCACTTGCTTGCAACTCAAGAAGTTCCCCGACATAACCGTCTCCACTTGAGAGAAAGCTCGAGCTCCCGCCGACATCCAGAGGAGCCCCGTTTCCGCCTCCTAGCTCGAGAGGAGGGATCCTTTCCCTGCGTGTTCGGGATAGAATTCCCGGCGTTTCCATCGCATCTCAAGAGGAGGCGCTCTCCACAGGAAAGGCGAGAGGAACTCCAGGGTCGAGCCACCATACTCAGAGTCCCCCAGATGTCTCAGTCCATTCCAGGGAAACCAGTTTTTCCCTGCACTGCCTCGACTTTCAAGCCGAGGATCGACTCACACCACGGTGGCACGTGGGACAGCCCTGTGGGAAAGCCTCGTGGGAAAGCCTCCTGGCAAAAACCTCGATGGAAAGCCACAGATTCCTTCATCCACGCGAAGGGAAGCATGACACTGCTGCTACAGCTCGGGAGGAAAGTGCACGTGCATGACCCCTAAGTCGAGACGAGGACTGAATCCCCTGGTGGAGACTCCAGAAGTACCCCAAGATCCATGTCAGCACTGGAGAGGAATCCTCAGGTTCCGGCACCGGACTCCACACAAGATCTTAGGCCCCGTCATTGACGGGAGAGGAATCCCGAAAGGCCCCGGAGCAACTCGCATGGGGACTGGCCTTTCCTGAGGCCACCAGAGCGGGTCCCTGAGGTCCCCATTGTAAGTCGAGAGCACCTGCCGCAACCTCGAGAAAATCCAGGAGGTTCTCCCTTCCAGGCGAGATTAGGCCCATTTCCGCTGAGGCATCTCGAGGCTAATCACACCTAACCTCTTGGACTTTCCAAAGGGTCCTTCACACCCTTGCTGCAACTCAAGAAGTTCCCCAACATACCCGTCTCTACTCGGAGAGGAAGCACGAGATTCCCGCCCTCATCCAGAGAAGCCCCGTTTCCGCCTCATAGCTCGAGAGCAGGGATACTTTCCCTGCGTGGTCGGGAAAGAATTCCCGGCGTTCCCGTCGCATCTCAAGAGGAGGTGCTCTCCACAGGAAAGGCGAGAGGAACTCCAGGGTCGTGCCACCATTCCCAGAGTCCCCCAGATGTCTCAGTCCATTCCAGGGAAACCTGTTTTCCCTGCACTGCCTCGACTTTCAAGCCGAGGATCGACTCACACCAAGGTGGCACGTGGGACAGCCCTGTGGGAAAGCCTCGAGGGAAAGCCTCGTGGGAAAGCCTCGAGGGAAAGTTGCAGATCCCTTGATCCACGCGAAGGGAAGCATGACACTCCTGCTACATCTCGGGAGGAAAGCGCACGTGCATGCCCCCACTGGAGACGAGGACTGACTCCCCTGGGGAGACTCCAGAAGTAACCCAAGATCCATGTCAGCACTGGAGAGGAATCCTCAGGTTCCGGCACCGACTCCACACAAGATCTTAGGCAGCGGCATCGATGGTAGAGGAATCCCGAGAGGCCCCGAGCAACTCGCTTGGGGACTGGCCTTTCCTGAGGCCACCAGAGCGGGTCCCTGAGGTCCTCGTCCTAAGTCGAGAGCACCTGCCGAAACTCGAGAAAATCCAGGAGGTTCTACCCGCCAGGCGAGGTGAGGCCCATTTCCGCAGAAACGTCTCGAGGCAAATCACACCTAACCTCTGGAACTTCCAAAGGGTCCTTCACACCCTTTGCTGCAACTCAAGAAGTTCCCCCACATACCCGTCTCCACTCGAGAGGAAGCACCAGAGTCCCGCACACATCCAGAGGAGCCCCGTTTCCGCCTCCTAGCTCGAGAGGATGGATCCTTTCCCTGCGTGGTCGGGAAAGAATTCCCGGCGTTTCCGTCGCAACTCAAGATGAGGCGCTCTCCACAGGAAAGGCAAGAGGAACTCCAGGGTCGAGCCACCATTCCCAGAGTCCCCCAGATGTCTCAGTCCATTCCAGGGAAACCTGTTTTCCCTGCACATGCCTCTACTTTCAAGGCGAGGATCGACTCACACCACGGTGGCACGTGGGACAGCCCTGTGGGAAAGCCTCGTGGGAAAGCCTCGTGGGAAAGCCTCGAGGGAAAGCCACAGATCCCTTGATCCTACGCGAAGGGAAGCGTGACACTGCTGCTACAGCTCGGGAGGAAAGCGCACGTGCATGCCCCCACTCGAGACGAGGACTGACTCCCCTGGGGAGACTCCAGGAAGTACCCCAAGATCCATGTCAGCACTGGAGAGGAATCCTCAGGTTCCGGCACCGACTCCACACAAGATCATTAGACACCGGAATCGACGGGAGAGGAATCCCGAAGAGGCCCCCGAGCAATTCGCATGGGGACTGGCCTTTCCTGAGGCCACCAGAGCGGGTCCCTGAGGTCCCTGTCGTAAGTCGAGAGCACCTGCCGCAACTCGAGAAAATCCAGGAGGTTCTCCCCTCCAGGCGAGATGAGGCCCATTTCCGCGGAGGCGTCTCGAGGCTAATCACACCTGGACCTCTGGAACTTCCAAAGGGTCCTTCACACCCTTGCTGCAACTCAAGAAGTTCCCCGACGTACCCCTCTCCACTCGAGAGGAAGCACGAGAGTCCTGCCCACATCCAGAGAAGCCCCGTTTCCGCCTCATAGATCGAGAGGAGGAATCCTTTCCCTGCGTGGTCGGGAAAGAATTCCCGGCGTTCCGGTCGCATCTCAAGAGGAGGCGGTCTCCACAGGAAACACGAGGGGATCTCCAGGGTCGTGACACCATTCCCTGAGTGCCAGAGATTTCTCAGTCCATTCCAGGGAAACCTGTTTTCCCTGCACTGCCTCGACTTTCAAGCCGAGGATCCACTCACACCACGGTGGCACGTGGGACAGCCCTGTGTGAAAGCCTCGTGGGAAAGCCTCGTGGGAAAGCCTCGAGGAAAAGCCACAGATCCCTTGATCCACGCAAAGGGAAGTGTGACACTGCTGCTACAGCTCGGGAGGAAAGCGCACGTGCATGCCCCCACTCGAGACGAGGACTGACTCCCCTGGGGAGACTCCAGAAGTACCCCAAGACCATGTCAGCACTAGAGAGGAATCCTCAGGTTCCGGCACGGACTCCACAAAGATCTTAGGCCCCGTCATTGACGGGAGAGGAATCCCGAAAGGCCCCGGAGCAACTCGCATGGGGACTGGCCTTTCCTGAGGCCACCAGAGCGGGTCCCTGAGGTCCCCATTGTAAGTCGAGAGCACCTGCCGCACCTCGAGAAAATCCAGGAGGTTCTCCCTTCCAGGCGAGATTAGGCCCATTTCCGCTGAGGCATCTCGAGGCTAATCACACCTAACCTCTTGACTTTACCAAAGGGTCCTTCACACCCTTGCTGCAACTCAAGAAGTTCCCCAACATACCCGTCTCTACTGGAGAGGAAGCACGAGAGTCCCGCCCTCATCCAGAGGAGCCCCGTTTCCGCCTCATAGCTCGAGAGAAGGGATATTTCCCTGCGTGGTCGGGAAAGAAATTCCCGGCGTTCCCGTCGCATCTCAAGAGGAGGTGCTCTCCACAGGAAAGGCGAGAGGAACTCCAGGGTCGTGCCACCATTCCCAGAGTCCCCCAGATGTCTCAGTCCATTCCAGGGAAACCTGTTTTCCCTGCACTGCCTCGACTTTCAAGCCGAGGATCGACTCACACCAAGGTGGCACGTGGGACAGCCCTGTGGGAAAGCCTCGAGGGAAAGCCTCGTGGGAAAGCCTCGAGGGAAAGTTGCAGATCCCTTGATCCACGCGAAGGGAAGCATGACACTGCTGCTACATCTCGGGAGGAAAGCGCACGTGCATGCCCCCACTGGAGACGAGGACTGACTCCCCTGGGGAGACTCCAGAAGTAACCCAAGATCCATGTCAGCACTGGAGAGGAAATCCTCAGGTTCCGGCACCGACTCCACACAAGATCTTAGGCCAGCGGCATCGATGGTAGAGGAATCCCGAGAGGCCCCCGAGCAACTCGCTTGGGGACTGGCCTTTCCTGAGGCCACCAGAGCGGGTCCCTGAGGTCCTCGTCCTAAGTCGAGAGCACCTGCCGAAACTCGAGAAAATCCAGGAGGTTCTACCCGCCAGGCGAGGTGAGGCCCATTTCCGCAGAAACGTCTCGAGGCAAATCACACCTAACCTCTGGAACTTCCAAAGGGTCCTTCACACCCTTTGCTGCAACTCAAGAAGTTCCCCCACATACCCGTCTCCACTCGAGAGGAAGCACCAGAGTCCCGCCACACATCCAGAGGAGCCCCGTTTCCGCCTCCTAGCTCGAGAGGATGGATCCTTTCCCTGCGTGGTCGGGAAAGAATTCCCGGCGTTTCCGTCGCAACTCAAGATGAGGCGCTCTCCACAGGAAAGGCAAGAGGAACTCCAGGGTCGAGCCACCATTCCCAGAGTCCCCCAGATGTCTCAGTCCATTCCAGGGAAACCTGTTTTCCCTGCACAGCCTCTACTTTCAAGGCGAGGATCGACTCACACCACGGTGGCACGTGGGACAGCCCTGTGGGAAAGCCTCGTGGGAAAGCCTCGTGGGAAAGCCTCGAGGGAAAGCCACAGATCCCTTGATCCTCGCGAAGGGAAGCGTGACACTGCTGCTACAGCTCGGGAGGAAAGCGCACGTGCATGCCCCCACTCGAGACGAGGACTGACTCCCCTGGGGAGACTCCAGGAAGTACCCCAAGATCCATGTCAGCACTGGAGAGGAATCCTCAGGTTCCGGCACCGACTCCACACAAGATATTAGACACCGGAATCGACGGGAGAGGAATCCCAAGAGGCCCCCGAGCAATTCGCATGGGGACTGGCCTTCCTGAGGCCACCAGAGCGGGTCCCTGAGGTCCCTGTCGTAAGTCGAGAGCACCTGCCGCAACTCGAGAAAATCCAGGAGGTTCTCCCCTCCAGGCGAGATGAGGCCCATTTCCGCGGAGGCGTCTCGAGGCTAATCAACCTGGCCTCTGGAACTTCCAAAGGGTCCTTCACACCCTTGCTGCAACTCAAGAAGTTCCCCGACGTACCCCTCTCCACTCGAGAGGAAGCACGAGAGTCCTGCCCACATCCAGAGAAGCCCCGTTTCCGCCTCATAGATCGAGAGGCGGAATCCTTTCCCTGCGTGGTCGGGAAAGAATTCCCGGCGTTCCGGTCGCATCTCAAGAGGAGGCGGTCTCCACAGGAAACACGAGGGGATCTCCAGGGTCGTGACACCATTCCCTGAGTGCCAGAGATTTCTCAGTCCATTCCAGGGAAACCTGTTTTCCCTGCACTGCCTCGACTTTCAAGCCGAGGATCCACTCACACCACGGTGGCACGTGGGACAGCCCTGTGTGAAAGCCTCGTGGGAAAGCCTCGTGGGAAAGCCTCGAGGAAAAGCCACAGATCCCTTGATCCACGCAAAGGGAAGTGTGACACTGCTGCTACAGCTCGGGAGGAAAGCGCACGTGCATGCCCCCACTCGAGACGAGGACTGACTCCCCTGGGGAGACTCCAGAAGTACCCCAAGACCATGTCAGCACTAGGAGAGGAATCCTCAGGTTCCGGCACGGACTCCACAAAGATCTTAGGCCCCGTCATTGACGGGAGAGGAATCCCGAAAGGCCCCGGAGCAACTCGCATGGGGACTGGCCTTTCCTGAGGCCACCAGAGCGGGTCCCTGAGGTCCCCATTGTAAGTCGAGAGCACCTGCCGCACCTCGAGAAAATCCAGGAGGTTCTCCCTTCCAGGCGAGATTAGGCCCATTTCCGCTGAGGCATCTCGAGGCTAATCACACCTAACCTCTTGACTTTACAAAGGGTCCTTCACACCCTTGCTGCAACTCAAGAAGTTCCCCAACATACCCGTCTCTACTGGAGAGGAAGCACGAGAGTCCCGCCCTCATCCAGAGGAGCCCCGTTTCCGCCTCATAGCTCGAGAGAAGGGATATTTCCCTGCGTGGTCGGGAAAGAAATTCCCGGCGTTCCCGTCGCATCTCAAGAGGAGGTGCTCTCCACAGGAAAGGCGAGAGGAACTCCAGGGTCGTGCCACCATTCCCAGAGTCCCCCAGATGTCTCAGTCCATTCCAGGGAAACCTGTTTTCCCTGCACTGCCTCGACTTACAAGCCGAGGATCGACTCACACCAAGGTGGCACGTGGGACAGCCCTGTGGGAAAGCCTCGAGGGAAAGCCTCGTGGGAAAGCCTCGAGGGAAAGTTGCAGATCCCTTGATCCACGCGAAGGGAAGCATGACACTGCTGCTACATCTCGGGAGGAAAGCGCACGTGCATGCCCCCACTTGAGACGAGGACTGACTCCCCTGGGGCGACTCCAGCCGTACCCCAAGATCCATGTCAGCACTGGAGAGGAATCCTCAGGTTCCGGCACCTACTCCACACAAGGTCTTAGGCCCCGGCATCGACGGGAGAGGAATCCCGAGAGGCCCCCGAGCAACTCGCTTGGGGACTGGCCTTTCCTGAGGCCACCAGGAGCGGGTCCCGTGAGGTCCCCGTCGTAAGTCGAGAGCACCTGCCGCAACTCGAGAAAATCCAGGAGGTTCTCCCCTCCAGGCGAGATGAGGCCCATTTCCGCCTGAGGCATCTCGAGGCTAATCACAACCTAACGTCTGGAACTTACAAAGGGTCTTTCACACCCTTGCTGCAACTCAAGAAGTTCCCCGACATACCCGTCTCCACTCGAGAGGAAGTCACGAGAGTCCCGCCCTCATCCAGAGGAGCCCCGTTTCCGCCTCCTAGCTCGAGAGGAGGGATCCTTTCCCTGCGTGGTCTCGGGAAAGAATTCCCGGCGTTCCCGTCGCATCTCAAGAGGAGGCGCTCTCCACAGGAAAGGCGAGAGGAACTCCAGGGTCGTGCCACCATTCCCATGAGTCCCCCAGATGTCTCAGTCCATTCCAGGGAAACCTGTTTTCCCTGCACTGCCTCGACTTTCAAGCCGAGGATCGACTCACACCACGTTGGCACGTGGGACAGCCCTGTGGGAAAGCCTCGTGGGAAAGCCTCTGTGGAAAAGACTCGAGGAAAGCCACTGATCCCTTGATCCACGCGAAGGGAAGCATGACACTGCTGCCTACATGCTCGGGAGGAAAGCGCACTTGCATGCCCCCACTCGAGACGAGGACTGACTCCCCTAGGGGAGACTCCAGAAGTACCCCAAGATCCATGTCAGCACTGGAGAGGAATCCTCAGGTTCCGGCACCGACTCCACACAAGGTCTTAGGCCCCGGCATCGACGGGAGAGGAATCCCGAGAGGCCCCCGAGCATACTCGCATGGGGACTGGCCTTTCCTGAGGCCACCAGAGCGGGTCCCTGATGTCCCCGTCGTAAGTCGAGAGCACCTGCCGCAACTCGAGAAAATCCAGGAGGTTCTGCCCCTCCAGGCGAGATGAGGCCCATTTCCGCTGAGGCGTCCGGAGGCTAATCACACCTAACCTCTGGAACTTACCAAAGGGTCTTTCACACCCTTGCTGCAACTCAAGAAGTTTCCCCGACATACCCGTCTCCACTCGAGAGGAAGTCACGAGAGTCCCGCCCTCATCCAGAGGAGCCCCGTTTCCGCCTCCTAGCTCGAGAGGAGAGATCCTTTCCCTGCGTGGTCGGGAAAGAATTCCCGGCATTCCGTCGCATCTCAAGAGGAGGCGCTCTCCACAGGAAAGGCGAGAGGAACTCCAGGGTCGTAGCCACCATTCCCAGAGTCCCCCAGATGTCTCAGTCCATTCCAGGGAAACCTGTTTTCCCTGCACTGCCTCGACTTTCAAGCCGAGGATCGACTCACACCACGGTGGCACGTGGGACAGCCTGTGGGAAAGCCTCGTGGGAAAGCCTCGTGGGAAAGCCTCGAGGGAAAGCCACAGATCCCTTGATCCACGCGAAGGGAAGCGTGACACTGCTGCTACAGCTCGGGAGGAAAGCGCACGTGCATGCCCCCACTCGAGACGAGGACTGACTCCACTGGGGAGACTCCAGGAAGTACCCCAAGATCCATGTCAGCACTGGAGAGGAATCCTCAGGTTCCGGCACCGACTCCACACAAGATCTTAGGCCCCGCATCGACGGGAGAGGAATCCCGAGAGGCCCCGAGCAACTCGCATGGGGACTGGCCTTTCCTGAGGCCACCAGAGCGGGTCCCTGAGGTTCCCTGTCGTAAGTCGAGAGCACCTGCCGCAACTCGAGAAAATCCAGGAGGTTCTCCCCTCCAGGCGAGATGAGGCCCATTTCCGCTGGAGGCGTCCTCGAAGGCTAATCACATCCTAACTCTGGAACTTCCAAAGGTCCTTCACCTTGCTGCAACTCAAGAAGTTCCCGACGTACCCTCTCCACTCGAGAGGAAGCGCGAGAGTCCTGCCCACATCCAGAGAAGCCCGTTTCCGCCTCCATAGACTCGAGAGGCGGAATCATCTTCGGGG
>NW_017213017.1:0-25581 GCF_001704415.2 Capra hircus | reverse complement strand
GGTCCCAGTCGTGAAGTCGAGAGCACCTGCCGCAACTCGAGAAATCCAGGAGGTTCTCCCCCTCCAGGCGAGATGAGGCCCATTTCTGCTGAGGCGTCTCGAGGCTAATCAACCTAACCTCTCGAACTTCCGAAGGGTCCTTCACACCCTTGCTGCAACTCAAGAAGTTCCCTCGACATACCCGTCTCCACTCGAGAGGAAGCACGGAGAGTCCCCGCCCAAATCCAGAGCAGCCCCGTTTCCGCCTCATAGCTCGAGCGGAGGGATCCTTTCCCTGCGTGGTCGGGAAAGAATTCCCGGCGTTCCCGTCGCATCTCAAGAGGAGGCGCTCTCCACTGGATAGGCGAGAGGAACTCCAGGTCTTGCCACCATTCCCAGAGTCGCCCCAGATGTCTCAGTCCATTCCAGAGAAACCTGTTTTCCCTGCACTTGCGTCGACTTTCAAGCCGAGGATCGACTCACACCACGGTGGCACGTGGGACAGCCCTGTGGAAAGCCTCGTGGAAAAGCCTCTGTGGGAAAGCGTCGAGGGAAAGCCACAGATCCGTTGATCCACGCGAAGGGAAGCGTGACACTGCTGCTACAGCTCGGGAGGAAAGCGCACGTGCATGCCCCCACTCGAGTAGAGGACTGACTGCCCTGGGGAGACTCCAGAAGTACCCCAAGATCTATGTCAGCACTGGAGAGGAATCCTCAGGTTCCGGCACCGACTCCACACAAGACCTTAGTCTCCGACATCAAGGGGAGAGGAATCCCGAGAGGCCCCTGAGCTACTCACATGGGGACTGGCCTTTCCTGAGGCCAGCCAGAAGCGGGTCCCTGAGGTCCCCGTCGTAAGTCGAGAGCACCTGCCGCAACTCGAGAAAATCCAGGGGGTTCTCCCCTCCAGGCGAGATGAGGCCCATTTCCACTGAGGCGTCTCGAGGCTAATTACACCTAACCTCTGGAACTTCCAAAGGGTCCTTCACACCCTTGCCGGCAACTCAGGAAGTTCCCCGACATACCCGTCTCCACTCGAGAGTAAGCACGAGATTCCCGCCCACATCCAGCAGAGACCCGTTTCCGCCTCCTAGCTCGAGAGGAGGGATCCTTTCCCTGCGTGGTCGGGAAAGAATTCCCGGCGTTCCCGTCACATCTCACGAGGAGGCGCTCTCTACAGGAATGGCGAGAGGAACTCCAGGGTCGTGCCACCATTCCCAGAGTCCCCCAGATGTCTCAGTCCATTCCAGGGAAACCTGTTTTCCCTGCACTGTCTCGACTTTCTAGCCGAGAATGGACTCACACCACGGTGGCACGTGGGACATCCCTGTGGGAAAACCTCGTGGGAAAGCCTCGTGGGAAAGCCTCGAGGGAAAGCCACAGATCCCTTGATCCAGGCGAAGGGATGCGTGACACTGCTGCTACAGCTCGGGAGGAAAGCGCACGTGCATGCCCCCACTCGAGACGAGGACTGACTCCCCTGGGGAGACTCCAGAAGTACCCCAAGAAGCATGTCAGCACTGAAGAGGAATCCTCAGATTCCGGCACCGAAGCCACACAAGGTCTTAGGCCCCGGCATCGACGGGAGAGGAAACCCGAGAGGCACCCGTGCAACTCGCATGGGGACTGGCCTTTTCTGAGGCCACCAGAGCGGGTCCCTGAGGTCCCCGTCGTAAGTCGAGAGCACCTGTCGCAACTCGAGAAAATCCAGGAGGTTCTCCCCTCCAGGCGAGATGAGGCCCATTTCCACTGAGACGTCTCGAGGCTAATCAAACCTAACCTATGGAACTTCCAAAGGGTCCTTCACACCCTTGCTGCAACTCAAGAAGTTCCCCGACATACCCGTCTCCACTCGAGAGGAAGCAGGAAAGTCCCGCCCACATCCAGAGGAGCCACGTTTCCTCCTCATTGCTCGAGAGGTTTGATCCTTTCCCTGCGTGGTCGGGAAAGAATTCGCGGCATTCCCGTCCCACATCAAGAGGAGGCGCTCTCCAGAGGAAAAACGAGAGGAACTCCAGAGTCGTGCCCCCATTCCCAGAGTCCCCCAGATGTCTCAGTCCATTCCAGGGAAACCTGTATTCCCTGCACTGCCTCGACTTTCAAGCCGAGGATCGACTCACACCACAGTGGCACGTGGGACAGCCCTGTGGGAAAGCCTCGTGGGAAAGCCTCTTGCGAAAGCCTCGAGGGAAAGCCACAGATCAGTTGATACACGCGAAGGAAGCGTGACACTGTTGCTACAGCTCGGGAGGAAAGCGCACGTGTATGCCCCCACTCGAGTAGAGGACTGACTGCCCTGGGGAGACTCCAGAAGTACCCCAAGATCCATGTCAGCACTGGAGAGGAATCCTCAGGTTCCGGCACCGACTCCACACAAGATCTTAGGCCCTGGCATCGACGGGAGAGGAATCCCGAGAGGCCCCCGAGCAACTCGCATGGGGACTGGCCTTTCCTGAGGCCACCAGAGCGGGTCCCTGAGGTCCCCGTCGTAAGTTGAGAGCACCTGCCGCAACTCTAGAAAATCCAGGAGGTTCTCCCCTCCAGGCGAGATGAGGCCCATTTCCACTGAGGCGTCTCGAGGCTAATTACACCTAACCTCTGGAACTTCCAAAGGGTCCTTCACACCCTTGCCGCAACTCAAGAAGTTCCCCGACATACCCGTCTCCACTCGAGAGGAAGCACGAGAATCCCGCCCACATCCAGAGGAGCCCTGTTTCCTCCTCCTAGCTCGAGAGGAGGGATCCTTTCCCTGCGTGGTCGGGAAAGAATTCCCGGCATTTCCGTCGCATCTCAAGAGGAGGCTCTCTCAACAGGAAAGGCGATAGGAACTCCAGGGTCGTGCCACCATTCCCAGAGTCCCCCAGATGTCTCCGTCCAGTTCCAGGGAAACCTGTTTTCCCTAGCACTGCGTCGACTTTCAATCTGAAGGATCGACTCACACCACGGTGGCACGTTGGGACAGCCCTGTGGGAAAGCCTCGTGGGAAAGCCTCGAGGGAAAGCCACAGATCCCTTGATCCACGCGAATGGAAGCGCGACAGTGCTGCTACAGACTCGAGAGGAAAGCGCACGTGCATGCCCCACTCGAGAGGAGGACTGACTCCCCTGGGGAGACTCCAGAAGTACCCCAAGATCCATGTCAGCACTGGAGAGGAATCCTCAGGTTCCGGCACTGACTCCACACAAGGTCTTAGGCCCCGGCATCGACGGGAGAGGAATCCCGAGAGGCCCCGAGCAACTCGCATGGGGACTGGCCTTTCCTGAGGCCACCAGAGCGGGTCCCTGAGGTCCCAGTCGTAAGTCGAGAGCACCTGCCGCAACTCGAGAAAATCCAGGAGGTTCTCCCCTCCAGGCGAGATGAGGCCCATTTCCGACTGAGGCTCCTCAAGGCTAATCACAACTTAAACTCTGGAACTTCCAAAGGGTCCTTCACACCCTTGCTGCAACTCAAGAAGTTCCCCGACATACCCGTCTCCACTCGAGAGAAGGACGAGAGTCCCGCCCACATACCAGAGGAGCCCCGTTTCCGCCTCCTAGCTCGAGAGGAGGGATCCTTTCCCTGCGTGGTCGGGAAAGTATTCCCGGCGTTCCGTCGCATCTCAAGAGGAGGCGCTCTCCACAGGAAAGGCGAGAGGAACTCCAGGTTCGTGCCACCATTCCCAGAGTCCCCCAGATGTCTCAGTCCATTCCAGGGAAACCTTTTTCCCTGCACTGCCTCGACTTTCAAGCTGAGGATCGACTCACACCACGGTGGCATGTGGGACAGCCCTGTGGGAAAGCCTCGTGGGAAAGTCTCCTGAGAAAGCCTCGAGGGAAAGCCACAGATCCCATGATCCACGCGAAGGGAAGCGTGACACTGCTGCTACAGCTCGGGAGGAAAACGCACGTGCATATCCCCACTCGCAGACGAGGAATGACTCCCCTGGGAGACTCCAGAAGTACCCAAGATCCATGTCAGCACTGGAGAGGAATCCTCAGGATCCGGCACAGACTCCACACAAGGTCCCAGGGCCCGGCATCGACGGGAGAGGAATCCCGAGAGGCCCCCGAGCAACTGCATGGGGACTGGCCTTTCCTGAGGCCACCAGAGCGGGTCCCTGAGGTCCCAGTCGTAAGTCGAGAGCACCTGCCGCAACTCGAGAAAATCCAGGAGGTTCTCCCCTCCAGGCGAGATGAGGCCCATTTCTGCTGAGGCGTCTCGAGGCTAATCACACCTAACCTCTCGAACTTCCGAAGGGTCCTTCACACCCTTGCTGCAACTCAAGAAGTTCCCCGACATACCCGTCTCCACTCGAGAGGAAGCACGAGAGTCCCGCCCAAATCCAGAGCAGCCCCGTTTCCGCCTCATACCTCGAGCGGAGGGATCCTTTCCCTGCGTGGTCGGGAAAGAATTCCCGGCGTTCCCGTCGCATCTCAAGAGGAGGCGCTCTCCACTGGATAGGCGAGAGGAACTCCAGGGTCTTGCCACCATTCCCAGAGTCCCCCAGATGTCTCAGTCCATTCCAGAGAAACCTGTTTTCCCTGCATTGCGTCGACTTTCAAGCCGAGGATCGACTCACACCACGGTGGCACGTGGGACAGCCCTGTGGAAAGCCTCGTGGAAAAGCCTCTTGGGAAAGCGTCGAGGGAAAGCCACAGATCCGTTGATCCACGCGAAGGGAAGCGTGACACTGCTGCTACAGCTCGGGAGGAAAGCGCACGTGCATGCCCCCACTCGAGTAGAGGACTGACTGCCCTGGGGAGACTCCAGAAGTACCCCAAGATCTATGTCAGCACTGGAGAGGAATCCTCAGGTTACAGCACCGACTCCACACAAGACCTTAGTCTCCGACATCAAGGGGAGAGGAATCCCGAGAGGCCCCTGAGCTACTCACATGGGGACTGGCCTTTCCTGAGGCCAGCAGAACGGGTCCCTGAGGTCCCCGTCGTAAGTCGAGAGCACCTGCCGCAACTCGAGAAAATCCAGGGGGTTCTCCCCTCCAGGCGAGATGAGGCCCATTTCCACTGAGGCGTCTCGAGGCTAATTACACCTAACCTCTGGAACTTCCAAAGGGTCCTTCACACCCTTGCCGCAACTCAGGAAGTTCCCCGACATACCCGTCTCCACTCGAGAGTAAGCACGAGATTCCCGCCCACATCCAGCAGAGACCCGTTTCCGCCTCCTAGCTCGAGAGGAGGGATCCTTTCCCTGCGTGGTCGGGAAAGAATTCGCCGGCGTTCCCGTCACATCTCACGAGGAGGCGCTCTCTACAGGAATGGCGAGAGGAACTCCAGGGTCGTGCCACCATTCCCAGAGTCCCCCAGATGTCTCAGTCCATTCCAGGGAAACCTGTTTTCCCTGCACTGTCTCGACTTTCTAGCCGAGAATGGACTCACACCACGGTGGCACGTGGGACATCCCTGTGGGAAAACCTCGTGGGAAAGCCTCGTGGGAAAGCCTCGAGGGAAAGCCACAGATCCCTTGATCCAGGCGAAGGGATGCGTGACACTGCTGCTACAGCTCGGGAGGAAAGCGCACGTGCATGCCCCCACTCGAGACGAGGACTGACTCCCCTGGGGAGACTCCAGAAGTACCCCAAGAAGCATGTCAGCACTGAAGAGGAATCCTCAGATTCCGGCACCGAAGCCACACAAGGTCTTAGGCCCCGGCATCGACGGGAGAGGAAACCCGAGAGGCACCCGTGCAACTCGCATGGGGACTGGCCTTTTCTGAGGCCACCAGAGCGGGTCCCTGAGGTCCCCGTCGTAAGTCGAGAGCACCTGTCGCAACTCGAGAAAATCCAGGAGGTTCTCCCCTCCAGGCGAGATGAGGCCCATTTCCACTGAGACGTCTCGAGGCTAATCAAACCTAACCTATGGAACTTCCAAAGGGTCCTTCACACCCTTGCTGCAACTCAAGAAGTTCCCCGACATACCCGTCTCCACTCGAGAGGAAGCAGGAAAGTCCCGCCCACATCCAGAGGAGCCACGTTTCCTCCTCATTGCTCGAGAGGTTTGATCCTTTCCCTGCGTGGTCGGGAAAGAATTCGCGGCATTCCCGTCCCACATCAAGAGGAGGCGCTCTCCAGAGGAAAAACGAGAGGAACTCCAGAGTCGTGCCCCCATTCCCAGAGTCCCCCAGATGTCTCAGTCCATTCCAGGGAAACCTGTATTCCCTGCACTGCCTCGACTTTCAAGCCGAGGATCGACTCACACCACAGTGGCACGTGGGACAGCCCTGTGGGAAAGCCTCGTGGGAAAGCCTCTTGCGAAAGCCTCGAGGGAAAGCCACAGATCAGTTGATACACGCGAAGGAAGCGTGACACTGTTGCTACAGCTCGGGAGGAAAGCGCACGTGTATGCCCCCACTCGAGTAGAGGACTGACTGCCCTGGGGAGACTCCAGAAGTACCCCAAGATCCATGTCAGCACTGGAGAGGAATCCTCAGGTTCCGGCACCGACTCCACACAAGATCTTAGGCCCTGGCATCGACGGGAGAGGAATCCCGAGAGGCCCCCGAGCAACTCGCATGGGGACTGGCCTTTCCTGAGGCCACCAGAGCGGGTCCCTGAGGTCCCCGTCGTAAGTTGAGAGCACCTGCCGCAACTCTGAGAAAATCCAGGAGGTTCTCCCCTCCAGGCGAGATGAGGCCCATTTCCACTGAGGCGTCTCGAGGCTAATTACACCTAACCTCTGGAACTTCCAAAGGGTCCTTCACACCCTTGCCGCAACTCAAGAAGTTCCCCGACATACCCGTCTCCACTCGAGAGGAAGCACGAGAATCCCGCCCACATCCAGAGGAGCCCTGTTTCCTCCTCCTAGCTCGAGGGAGGGATCCTTTCCCTGCGTGGTCGGGAAAGAATTCCCGGCATTTCCGTCGCATCTCAAGAGGAGGCTCTCTCACAGGAAAGGCGATAGGAACTCCAGGGTCGTGCCACCATTCCCAGAGTCCCCCAGATGTCTCCAGTCCGTTCCAGGGAAACCTGTTTTCCCAGCACTGCGTCGACTTTCAATCTGAAGATCGACTCACACCACGGTGGCACGTTGGGACAGCCCTGTGGGAAAGCCTCGTGGGAAAGCCTCGAGGGAAAGCCACAGATCCCTTGATCCACGCGAATGGAAGCGCGACAGTGCTGCTACAACTCGGAGAGGAAAGCGCACGTGCATGCCCCCACTCGAGAGGAGGACTGACTCCCCTGGGGAGACTCCAGAAGTACCCCAAGATCCATGTCAGCACTGGAGAGGAATCCTCAGGTTCCGGCACTGATTCCACACAAGGTCTTAGGCCCCGGCATCGACGGGAGAGGAATCCCGAGAGGCCCCCGAGCAACTCGCATGGGGACTGGCCTTTCCTGAGGCCACCAGAGCGGGTCCCTGAGGTCCCAGTCGTAAGTCGAGAGCACCTGCCGCAACTCGAGAAAATCCATTAGGTTCTCCCCTCCAGGCGAGATGAGGCCCTTTTCCGATGAGGCTCCTCAAGGCTAATCACAATTAAACGCTGGAATTTCCCACGGGTCCTTCACACCCTTGCTGCAACTCAAGAAGTTCCCCGTCATACCCGACTCCACTCGAGAAGAAGGACGAGAGTCCCGCCCACATACCAGAGGAGCCCCGTTTCCGCCTCATAGCTCTAGAGGAGGGATCCTTTCCTTGCGTGGTCTGGAAAGTATTCCCGGCGTTTCCGTCGCATCTCAAGAGGAGGCGCTCTCCACTTGAAACGGGAGAGGAACTCCAGGTTCGTGCCACCGTTCCCACACTCCCCCAGATGTCTCATTCCATTCCACAGGAAACCATTTTTCCCTACACTGCCTCGACTTTCAAGCTGAGGATCGACTCACACCACGGTGGCATGTGGGACAGCCCTGTGGGAAAGCCTCGTGGGAAAGTCTCCTGAGAAAGCCTCGAGGGAAAGCCACAGATCCCATGATCCACGCGAAGGGAAGCTTGACACTGCTGCTACAGCTCGGGTGGAAAACCCACGTGCATATCTCCACTCGCGACGAGGAATGACTCCCCTGGGAGACTCCAGAAGTACCCAAGATCCATGTCAGCACTGGAGAGGAATCCTCAGGATCCGACACAGACTCCACACAAGGTCCCAGGGCCCGGCATCGACGGGAGAGGAATCCCGAGAGGCCCCCGAGCAACTGCATGGGGACTGGCCTTTCCTGAGGCCACCAGAGCGGGTCCCTGAGGTCCCAGTCGTAAGTCGAGAGCACCTGCCGCAACTCGAGAAAATCCAGGAGGTTCTCCCCTCCAGGCGAGATGAGGCCCATTTCTGCTGAGGCGTCTCGAGGCTAATCACACCTAACCTCTCGAACTTCCGAAGGGTCCTTCACACCCTTGCTGCAACTCAAGAAGTTCCCCGACATACCCGTCTCCACTCGAGAGGAAGCACGAGAGTCCCGCCCAAATCCAGAGCAGCCCCGTTTCCGCCTCATACCTCGAGCGGAGGGATCCTTTCCCTGCGTGGTCGGGAAAGAATTCCCGGCGTTCCCGTCGCATCTCAAGAGGAGGCGCTCTCCACTGGATAGGCGAGAGGAACTCCAGGGTCTTGCCACCATTCCCAGAGTCCCCCAGATGTCTCAGTCCATTCCAGAGAAACCTGTTTTCCCTGCATTGCGTCGACTTTCAAGCCGAGGATCGACTCACACCACGGTGGCACGTGGGACAGCCCTGTGGAAAGCCTCGTGGAAAAGCCTCTTGGGAAAGCGTCGAGGGAAAGCCACAGATCCGTTGATCCACGCGAAGGGAAGCGTGACACTGCTGCTACAGCTCGGGAGGAAAGCGCACGTGCATGCCCCCACTCGAGTAGAGGACTGACTGCCCTGGGGAGACTCCAGAAGTACCCCAAGATCTATGTCAGCACTGGAGAGGAATCCTCAGGTTACAGCACCGACTCCACACAAGACCTTAGTCTCCGACATCAAGGGGAGAGGAATCCCGAGAGGCCCCTGAGCTACTCACATGGGGACTGGCCTTTCCTGAGGCCAGCAGAACGGGTCCCTGAGGTCCCCGTCGTAAGTCGAGAGCACCTGCCGCAACTCGAGAAAATCCAGGGGGTTCTCCCCTCCAGGCGAGATGAGGCCCATTTCCACTGAGGCGTCTCGAGGCTAATTACACCTAACCTCTGGAACTTCCAAAGGGTCCTTCACACCCTTGCCGCAACTCAGGAAGTTCCCCGACATACCCGTCTCCACTCGAGAGTAAGCACGAGATTCCCGCCCACATCCAGCAGAGACCCGTTTCCGCCTCCTAGCTCGAGAGGAGGGATCCTTTCCCTGCGTGGTCGGGAAAGAATTCGCCGGCGTTCCCGTCACATCTCACGAGGAGGCGCTCTCTACAGGAATGGCGAGAGGAACTCCAGGGTCGTGCCACCATTCCCAGAGTCCCCCAGATGTCTCAGTCCATTCCAGGGAAACCTGTTTTCCCTGCACTGTCTCGACTTTCTAGCCGAGAATGGACTCACACCACGGTGGCACGTGGGACATCCCTGTGGGAAAACCTCGTGGGAAAGCCTCGTGGGAAAGCCTCGAGGGAAAGCCACAGATCCCTTGATCCAGGCGAAGGGAATGCGTGACACTGCTGCTACAGCTCGGGAGGAAAGCGCACGTGCATGCCCCCACTCGAGACGAGGACTGACTCCCCTGGGGAGACTCCAGAAGTACCCCAAGAAGCATGTCAGCACTGGAAGAGGAATCCTCAGATTCCGGCACCGAAGCCACACAAGGTCTTAGGCCCCGGCATCGACGGGAGAGGAAACCCGAGAGGCACCCGTGCAACTCGCATGGGGACTGGCCTTTTCTGAGGCCACCAGAGCGGGTCCCTGAGGTCCCCGTCGTAAGTCGAGAGCACCTGTCGCAACTCGAGAAAATCCAGGAGGTTCTCCCCTCCAGGCGAGATGAGGCCCATTTCCACTGAGACGTCTCGAGGCTAATCAAACCTAACCTATGGAACTTCCAAAGGGTCCTTCACACCCTTGCTGCAACTCAAGAAGTTCCCCGACATACCCGTCTCCACTCGAGAGGAAGCAGGAAAGTCCCGCCCACATCCAGAGGAGCCACGTTTCCTCCTCATTGCTCGAGAGGTTTGATCCTTTCCCTGCGTGGTCGGGAAAGAATTCGCGGCATTCCCGTCCCATCATCAAGAGGAGGCGCTCTCCAGAGGAAAAACGAGAGGAACTCCAGAGTCGTGCCCCATTCCCAGAGTCCCCCAGATGTCTCAGTCCATTCCAGGGAAACCTGTATTCCCTGCACTGCCTCGACTTTCAAGCCGAGGATCGACTCACACCACAGTGGCACGTGGGACAGCCCTGTGGGAAAGCCTCGTGGGAAAGCCTCTTGCGAAAGCCTCGAGGGAAAGCCACAGATCCAGTTGATACACGCGAAGGAAGCGTGACACTGTTGCTACAGCTCGGGAGGAAAGCGCACGTGTATGCCCCCACTCGAGTAGAGGACTGACTGCCCTGGGGAGACTCCAGAAGTACCCCAAGATCCATGTCAGCACTGGAGAGGAATCCTCAGGTTCCGGCACCGACTCCACACAAGATCTTAGGCCCTGGCATCGACGGGAGAGGAATCCCGAGAGGCCCCCGAGCAACTCGCATGGGGACTGGCCTTTCCTGAGGCCACCAGAGCGGGTCCCTGAGGTCCCCGTCGTAAGTTGAGAGCACCTGCCGCAACTCTAGAAAATCCAGGAGGTTCTCCCCTCCAGGCGAGATGAGGCCCATTTCCACTGAGGCGTCTCGAGGCTAATTACACCTAACCTCTGGAACTTCCAAAGGGTCCTTCACACCCTTGCCGCAACTCAAGAAGTTCCCCGACATACCCGTCTCCACTCGAGAGGAAGCACGAGAATCCCGCCCACATCCAGAGGAGCCCTGTTTCCTCCTCCTAGCTCGAGGGGAGGGATCCTTTCCCTGCGTGGTCGGGAAAGAATTCCCGGCATTTCCCGTCGCATCTCAAGAGGAGGCTCTCTCAACAGGAAAGGCGATAGGAACTCCAGGGTCGTGCCACCATTCCCAGAGTCCCCCAGATGTCTCCGTCCGTTCCAGGGAAACCTGTTTTCCCAGCACTGCGTCGACTTTCAATCTGAAGATCGACTCACACCACGGTGGCACGTTGGACAGCCCTGTGGGAAAGCCTCGTGGGAAAGCCTCGAGGGAAAGCCACAGATCCCTTGATCCACGCGAATGGAAGCGCGACAGTGCTGCTACAACTCGAGAGGAAAGCGCACGTGCATGCCCCCACTCGAGAGGAGGACTGACTCCCCTGGGGAGACTCCAGAAGTACCCCAAGATCCATGTCAGCACTGGAGAGGAATCCTCAGGTTCCGGCACTGATTCCACACAAGGTCTTAGGCCCCGGCATCGACGGGAGAGGAATCCCGAGAGGCCCCGAGCAACTCGCATGGGGACTGGCCTTTCCTGAGGCCACCAGAGCGGGTCCCTGAGGTCCCAGTCGTAAGTCGAGAGCACCTGCCGCAACTCGAGAAAATCCATTAGGTTCTCCCCTCCAGGCGAGATGAGGCCCTTTTCCGATGAGGCTCCTCAAGGCTAATCACAATTAAACGCTGGAATTTCCCACGGGTCCTTCACACCCTTGCTGCAACTCAAGAAGTTCCCCGTCATACCCGACTCCACTCGAGAAGAAGGACGAGAGTCCCGCCCACATACAGAGGAGCCCCGTTTCCGCCTCATAGCTCTAGAGGAGGGATCCTTTCCTTGCGTGGTCTGGAAAGTATTCCCGGCGTTTCCGTCGCATCTCAAGAGGAGGCGCTCTCCACTTGAAACGGGAGAGGAACTCCAGGTTCGTGCCACCGTTCCCACACTCCCCCAGATGTCTCATTCCATTCCACAGAAACCATTTTTCCCTACACTGCCTCGACTTTCAAGCTGAGGATCGACTCACACCACGGTGGCATGTGGGACAGCCCTGTGGGAAAGCCTCGTGGGAAAGTCTCCTGAGAAAGCCTCGAGGGAAAGCCACAGATCCCATGATCCACGCGAAGGGAAGCTTGACACTGCTGCTACAGCTCGGGTGGAAAACCCACGTGCATATCTCCACTCGCGACGAGGAATGACTCCCCTGGGAGACTCCAGAAGTACCCAAGATCCATGTCAGCACTGGAGAGGAATCCTCAGGATCCGACACAGACTCCACACAAGGTCCCAGGGCCCGGCATCGACGGGAGAGGAATCCCGAGAGGCCCCCGAGCAACTGCATGGGGACTGGCCTTTCCTGAGGCCACCAGAGCGGGTCCCTGAGGTCCCAGTCGTAAGTCGAGAGCACCTGCCGCAACTCGAGAAAATCCAGGAGGTTCTCCCCTCCAGGCGAGATGAGGCCCATTTCTGCTGAGGCGTCTCGAGGCTAATCACACCTAACCTCTCGAACTTCCGAAGGGTCCTTCACACCCTTGCTGCAACTCAAGAAGTTCCCCGACATACCCGTCTCCACTCGAGAGGAAGCACGAGAGTCCCGCCCAAATCCAGAGCAGCCCCGTTTCCGCCTCATACCTCGAGCGGAGGGATCCTTTCCCTGCGTGGTCGGGAAAGAATTCCCGGCGTTCCCGTCGCATCTCAAGAGGAGGCGCTCTCCACTGGATAGGCGAGAGGAACTCCAGGGTCTTGCCACCATTCCCAGAGTCCCCCAGATGTCTCAGTCCATTCCAGAGAAACCTGTTTTCCCTGCATTGCGTCGACTTTCAAGCCGAGGATCGACTCACACCACGGTGGCACGTGGGACAGCCCTGTGGAAAGCCTCGTGGAAAAGCCTCTTGGGAAAGCGTCGAGGGAAAGCCACAGATCCGTTGATCCACGCGAAGGGAAGCGTGACACTGCTGCTACAGCTCGGGAGGAAAGCGCACGTGCATGCCCCCACTCGAGTAGAGGACTGACTGCCCTGGGGAGACTCCAGAAGTACCCCAAGATCTATGTCAGCACTGGAGAGGAATCCTCAGGTTACAGCACCGACTCCACACAAGACCTTAGTCTCCGACATCAAGGGGAGAGGAATCCCGAGAGGCCCCTGAGCTACTCACATGGGGACTGGCCTTTCCTGAGGCCAGCAGAACGGGTCCCTGAGGTCCCCGTCGTAAGTCGAGAGCACCTGCCGCAACTCGAGAAAATCCAGGGGGTTCTCCCCTCCAGGCGAGATGAGGCCCATTTCCACTGAGGCGTCTCGAGGCTAATTACACCTAACCTCTGGAACTTCCAAAGGGTCCTTCACACCCTTGCCGCAACTCAGGAAGTTCCCCGACATACCCGTCTCCACTCGAGAGTAAGCACGAGATTCCCGCCCACATCCAGCAGAGACCCGTTTCCGCCTCCTAGCTCGAGAGGAGGGATCCTTTCCCTGCGTGGTCGGGAAAGAATTCCCGGCGTTCCCGTCACATCTCACGAGGAGGCGCTCTCTACAGGAATGGCGAGAGGAACTCCAGGGTCGTGCCACCATTCCCAGAGTCCCCCAGATGTCTCAGTCCATTCCAGGGAAACCTGTTTTCCCTGCACTGTCTCGACTTTCTAGCCGAGAATGGACTCACACCACGGTGGCACGTGGGACATCCCTGTGGGAAAACCTCGTGGGAAAGCCTCGTGGGAAAGCCTCGAGGGAAAGCCACAGATCCCTTGATCCAGGCGAAGGGATGCGTGACACTGCTGCTACAGCTCGGGAGGAAAGCGCACGTGCATGCCCCCACTCGAGACGAGGACTGACTCCCCTGGGGAGACTCCAGAAGTACCCCAAGAAGCATGTCAGCACTGAAGAGGAATCCTCAGATTCCGGCACCGAAGCCACACAAGGTCTTAGGCCCCGGCATCGACGGGAGAGGAAACCCGAGAGGCACCCGTGCAACTCGCATGGGGACTGGCCTTTTCTGAGGCCACCAGAGCGGGTCCCTGAGGTCCCCGTCGTAAGTCGAGAGCACCTGTCGCAACTCGAGAAAATCCAGGAGGTTCTCCCCTCCAGGCGAGATGAGGCCCATTTCCACTGAGACGTCTCGAGGCTAATCAAACCTAACCTATGGAACTTCCAAAGGGTCCTTCACACCCTTGCTGCAACTCAAGAAGTTCCCCGACATACCCGTCTCCACTCGAGAGGAAGCAGGAAAGTCCCGCCCACATCCAGAGGAGCCACGTTTCCTCCTCATTGCTCGAGAGGTTTGATCCTTTCCCTGCGTGGTCGGGAAAGAATTCGCGGCATTCCCGTCCCACATCAAGAGGAGGCGCTCTCCAGAGGAAAAACGAGAGGAACTCCAGAGTCGTGCCCCCATTCCCAGAGTCCCCCAGATGTCTCAGTCCATTCCAGGGAAACCTGTATTCCCTGCACTGCCTCGACTTTCAAGCCGAGGATCGACTCACACCACAGTGGCACGTGGGACAGCCCTGTGGGAAAGCCTCGTGGGAAAGCCTCTTGCGAAAGCCTCGAGGGAAAGCCACAGATCAGTTGATACACGCGAAGGAAGCGTGACACTGTTGCTACAGCTCGGGAGGAAAGCGCACGTGTATGCCCCCACTCGAGTAGAGGACTGACTGCCCTGGGGAGACTCCAGAAGTACCCCAAGATCCATGTCAGCACTGGAGAGGAATCCTCAGGTTCCGGCACCGACTCCACACAAGATCTTAGGCCCTGGCATCGACGGGAGAGGAATCCCGAGAGGCCCCCGAGCAACTCGCATGGGGACTGGCCTTTCCTGAGGCCACCAGAGCGGGTCCCTGAGGTCCCCGTCGTAAGTTGAGAGCACCTGCCGCAACTCTAGAAAATCCAGGAGGTTCTCCCCTCCAGGCGAGATGAGGCCCATTTCCACTGAGGCGTCTCGAGGCTAATTACACCTAACCTCTGGAACTTCCAAAGGGTCCTTCACACCCTTGCCGCAACTCAAGAAGTTCCCCGACATACCCGTCTCCACTCGAGAGGAAGCACGAGAATCCCGCCCACATCCAGAGGAGCCCTGTTTCCTCCTCCTAGCTCGAGGGGAGGGATCCTTTCCCTGCGTGGTCGGGAAAGAATTCCCGGCATTTCCGTCGCATCTCAAGAGGAGGCTCTCTCAACAGGAAAGGCGATAGGAACTCCAGGGTCGTGCCACCATTCCCAGAGTCCCCCAGATGTCTCCGTCCGTTCCAGGGAAACCTGTTTTCCCAGCACTGCGTCGACTTTCAATCTGAAGATCGACTCACACCACGGTGGCACGTTGGACAGCCCTGTGGGAAAGCCTCGTGGGAAAGCCTCGAGGGAAAGCCACAGATCCCTTGATCCACGCGAATGGAAGCGCGACAGTGCTGCTACAACTCGAGAGGAAAGCGCACGTGCATGCCCCCACTCGAGAGGAGGACTGACTCCCCTGGGGAGACTCCAGAAGTACCCCAAGATCCATGTCAGCACTGGAGAGGAATCCTCAGGTTCCGGCACTGATTCCACACAAGGTCTTAGGCCCCGGCATCGACGGGAGAGGAATCCCGAGAGGCCCCCGAGCAACTCGCATGGGGACTGGCCTTTCCTGAGGCCACCAGAGCGGGTCCCTGAGGTCCCAGTCGTAAGTCGAGAGCACCTGCCGCAACTCGAGAAAATCCATTAGGTTCTCCCCTCCAGGCGAGATGAGGCCCTTTTCCGATGAGGCTCCTCAAGGCTAATCACAATTAAACGCTGGAATTTCCCACGGGTCCTTCACACCCTTGCTGCAACTCAAGAAGTTCCCCGTCATACCCGACTCCACTCGAGAAGAAGGACGAGAGTCCCGCCCACATACAGAGGAGCCCCGTTTCCGCCTCATAGCTCTAGAGGAGGGATCCTTTCCTTGCGTGGTCTGGAAAGTATTCCCGGCGTTTCCGTCGCATCTCAAGAGGAGGCGCTCTCCACTTGAAACGGGAGAGGAACTCCAGGTTCGTGCCACCGTTCCCACACTCCCCCAGATGTCTCATTCCATTCCACAGAAACCATTTTTCCCTACACTGCCTCGACTTTCAAGCTGAGGATCGACTCACACCACGGTGGCATGTGGGACAGCCCTGTGGGAAAGCCTCGTGGGAAAGTCTCCTGAGAAAGCCTCGAGGGAAAGCCACAGATCCCATGATCCACGCGAAGGGAAGCTTGACACTGCTGCTACAGCTCGGGTGGAAAACCCACGTGCATATCTCCACTCGCGACGAGGAATGACTCCCCTGGGAGACTCCAGAAGTACCCAAGATCCATGTCAGCACTGGAGAGGAATCCTCAGGATCCGACACAGACTCCACACAAGGTCCCAGGGCCCGGCATCGACGGGAGAGGAATCCCGAGAGGCCCCCGAGCAACTGCATGGGGACTGGCCTTTCCTGAGGCCACCAGAGCGGGTCCCTGAGGTCCCAGTCGTAAGTCGAGAGCACCTGCCGCAACTCGAGAAAATCCAGGAGGTTCTCCCCTCCAGGCGAGATGAGGCCCATTTCTGCTGAGGCGTCTCGAGGCTAATCACACCTAACCTCTCGAACTTCCGAAGGGTCCTTCACACCCTTGCTGCAACTCAAGAAGTTCCCCGACATACCCGTCTCCACTCGAGAGGAAGCACGAGAGTCCCGCCCAAATCCAGAGCAGCCCCGTTTCCGCCTCATACCTCGAGCGGAGGGATCCTTTCCCTGCGTGGTCGGGAAAGAATTCCCGGCGTTCCCGTCGCATCTCAAGAGGAGGCGCTCTCCACTGGATAGGCGAGAGGAACTCCAGGGTCTTGCCACCATTCCCAGAGTCCCCCAGATGTCTCAGTCCATTCCAGAGAAACCTGTTTTCCCTGCATTGCGTCGACTTTCAAGCCGAGGATCGACTCACACCACGGTGGCACGTGGGACAGCCCTGTGGAAAGCCTCGTGGAAAAGCCTCTTGGGAAAGCGTCGAGGGAAAGCCACAGATCCGTTGATCCACGCGAAGGGAAGCGTGACACTGCTGCTACAGCTCGGGAGGAAAGCGCACGTGCATGCCCCCACTCGAGTAGAGGACTGACTGCCCTGGGGAGACTCCAGAAGTACCCCAAGATCTATGTCAGCACTGGAGAGGAATCCTCAGGTTACAGCACCGACTCCACACAAGACCTTAGTCTCCGACATCAAGGGGAGAGGAATCCCGAGAGGCCCCTGAGCTACTCACATGGGGACTGGCCTTTCCTGAGGCCAGCAGAACGGGTCCCTGAGGTCCCCGTCGTAAGTCGAGAGCACCTGCCGCAACTCGAGAAAATCCAGGGGGTTCTCCCCTCCAGGCGAGATGAGGCCCATTTCCACTGAGGCGTCTCGAGGCTAATTACACCTAACCTCTGGAACTTCCAAAGGGTCCTTCACACCCTTGCCGCAACTCAGGAAGTTCCCCGACATACCCGTCTCCACTCGAGAGTAAGCACGAGATTCCCGCCCACATCCAGCAGAGACCCGTTTCCGCCTCCTAGCTCGAGAGGAGGGATCCTTTCCCTGCGTGGTCGGGAAAGAATTCGCCGGCGTTCCCGTCACATCTCACGAGGAGGCGCTCTCTACAGGAATGGCGAGAGGAACTCCAGGGTCGTGCCACCATTCCCAGAGTCCCCCAGATGTCTCAGTCCATTCCAGGGAAACCTGTTTTCCCTGCACTGTCTCGACTTTCTAGCCGAGAATGGACTCACACCACGGTGGCACGTGGGACATCCCTGTGGGAAAACCTCGTGGGAAAGCCTCGTGGGAAAGCCTCGAGGGAAAGCCACAGATCCCTTGATCCAGGCGAAGGGATGCGTGACACTGCTGCTACAGCTCGGGAGGAAAGCGCACGTGCATGCCCCCACTCGAGACGAGGACTGACTCCCCTGGGGAGACTCCAGAAGTACCCCAAGAAGCATGTCAGCACTGAAGAGGAATCCTCAGATTCCGGCACCGAAGCCACACAAGGTCTTAGGCCCCGGCATCGACGGGAGAGGAAACCCGAGAGGCACCCGTGCAACTCGCATGGGGACTGGCCTTTTCTGAGGCCACCAGAGCGGGTCCCTGAGGTCCCCGTCGTAAGTCGAGAGCACCTGTCCGCAACTCGAGAAAATCCAGGAGGTTCTCCCCTCCAGGCGAGATGAGGCCCATTTCCACTGAGACGTCTCGAGGCTAATCAAACCTAACCTATGGAACTTCCAAAGGGTCCTTCACACCCTTGCTGCAACTCAAGAAGTTCCCCGACATACCCGTCTCCACTCGAGAGGAAGCAGGAAAGTCCCGCCCACATCCAGAGGAGCCACGTTTCCTCCTCATTGCTCGAGAGGTTTGATCCTTTCCCTGCGTGGTCGGGAAAGAATTCGCCGGCATTCCCGTCCCACATCAAGAGGAGGCGCTCTCCAGAGGAAAAACGAGAGGAACTCCAGAGTCGTGCCACCATTCCCAGAGTCCCCCAGATGTCTCAGTCCATTCCAGGGAAACCTGTATTCCCTGCACTGCCTCGACTTTCAAGCCGAGGATCGACTCACACCACAGTGGCACGTGGGACAGCCCTGTGGGAAAGCCTCGTGGGAAAGCCTCTTGCGAAAGCCTCGAGGGAAAGCCACAGATCCAGTTGATACCACGCGAAGGAAGCGTGACACTGTTGCTACAGCTCGGGAGGAAAGCGCACGTGTATGCCCCCACTCGAGTAGAGGACTGACTGCCCTGGGGAGACTCCAGAAGTACCCCAAGATCCATGTCAGCACTGGAGAGGAATCCTCAGGTTCCGGCACCGACTCCACACAAGATCTTAGGCCCTGGCATCGACGGGAGAGGAATCCCGAGAGGCCCCCGAGCAACTCGCATGGGGACTGGCCTTTCCTGAGGCCACCAGAGCGGGTCCCTGAGGTCCCCGTCGTAAGTCGAGAGCACCTGCCGCAACTCTAGAAAATCCAGGAGGTTCTCCCCTCCAGGCGAGATGAGGCCCATTTCCACTGAGGCGTCTCGAGGCTAATTACACCTAACCTCTGGAACTTCCAAAGGGTCCTTCACACCCTTGCCTGCAACTCAAGAAGTTCCCCGACATACCCGTCTCCACTCGAGAGGAAGCACGAGAATCCCGCCCACATCCAGAGGAGCCCTGTTTCCTCCTCCTAGCTCGAGAGGAGGGATCCTTTCCCTGCGTGGTCGGGAAAGAATTCCCGGCATTTCCGTCGCATCTCAAGAGGAGGCTCTCTCCACAGGAAAGGCGATAGGAACTCCAGGGTCGTGCCACCATTCCCAGAGTCCCCCAGATGTCTCCAGTCCATTCCAGGGAAACCTGTTTTCCCAGCACTGCGTCGACTTTCAATCTGAAGATCGACTCACACCACGGTGGCACGTGGGACAGCCCTGTGGGAAAGCCTCGTGGGAAAGCCTCGAGGGAAAGCCACAGATCCCTTGATCCACGCGAATGGAAGCGCGACAGTGCTGCTACAACTCGAGAGGAAAGCGCACGTGCATGCCCCCACTCGAGAGGAGGACTGACTCCCCTGGGGAGACTCCAGAAGTACCCCAAGATCCATGTCAGCACTGGAGAGGAATCCTCAGGTTCCGGCACTGATTCCACACAAGGTCTTAGGCCCCGGCATCGACGGGAGAGGAATCCCGAGAGGCCCCGAGCAACTCGCATGGGGACTGGCCTTTCCTGAGGCCACCAGAGCGGGTCCCTGAGGTCCCAGTCGTAAGTCGAGAGCACCTGCCGCAACTCGAGAAAATCCATTAGGTTCTCCCCTCCAGGCGAGATGAGGCCCTTTTCCGATGAGGCTCCTCAAGGCTAATCACAATTAAACGCTGGAATTTCCCAACGGGTCCTTCACACCCTTGCTGCAACTCAAGAAGTTCCCCGTCATACCCGACTCCACTCGAGAAGAAGGACGAGAGTCCCGCCCACATACCAGAGGAGCCCCGTTTCCGCCTCATAGCTCTAGAGGAGGGATCCTTTCCCTGCGTGGTCTGGAAAGTATTCCCGGCGTTTCCGTCGCATCTCAAGAGGAGGCGCTCTCCACTTGAAACGGGAGAGGAACTCCAGGTTCGTGCCACCGTTCCCACACTCCCCCAGATGTCTCATTCCATTCCACAGGAAACCATTTTTCCCTACACTGCCTCGACTTTCAAGCTGAGGATCGACTCACACCACGGTGGCATGTGGGACAGCCCTGTGGGAAAGCCTCGTGGGAAAGTCTCCTGAGAAAGCCTCGAGGGAAAGCCACAGATCCCATGATCCACGCGAAGGGAAGCTTGACACTGCTGCTACAGCTCGGGAGGAAAACCCACGTGCATATCTCCACTCGCGACGAGGAATGACTCCCCTGGGAGACTCCAGAAGTACCCAAGATCCATGTCAGCACTGGAGAGGAATCCTCAGGATCCGACACAGACTCCACACAAGGTCCAGGGCCCGGCATCGACGGGAGAGGAATCCCGAGAGGCCCCGAGCAACTGCATGGGGACTGGCCTTTCCTGAGGCCACCAGAGCGGGTCCCTGAGGTCCCAGTCGTAAGTCGAGAGCACCTGCCGCAACTCGAGAAAATCCAGGAGGTTCTCCCCTCCAGGCGAGATGAGGCCCATTTCCTGCTGAGGCGTCTCGAGGCTAATCACACCTAACCTCTCGAACTTCCAAAGGGTCCTTCACACCCTTGCTGCAACTCAAGAAGTTCCCCGACATACCCGTCTCCACTCGAGAGGAAGCACGAGAGTCCCGCCCAAATCCAGAGCAGCCCCGTTTCCGCCTCATACCTCGAGCGGAGGGATCCTTTCCCTGCGTGGTCGGGAAAGAATTCCCGGCGTTCCCGTCGCATCTCAAGAGGAGGCGCTCTCCACTGGATAGGCGAGAGGAACTCCAGGGTCTTGCCACCATTCCCAGAGTCCCCCAGATGTCTCAGTCCATTCCAGAGAAACCTGTTTTCCCTGCACTGCCGTCGACTTTCAAGCCGAGGATCGACTCACACCACGGTGGCACGTGGGACAGCCCTGTGGAAAGCCTCGTGGAAAAGCCTCTTGGGAAAGCGTCGAGGGAAAGCCACAGATCCGTTGATCCACGCGAAGGGAAGCGTGACACTGCTGCTACAGCTCGGGAGGAAAGCGCACGTGCATGCCCCCACTCGAGTAGAGGACTGACTGCCCTGGGGAGACTCCAGAAGTACCCCAAGATCTATGTCAGCACTGGAGAGGAATCCTCAGGTTACAGCACCGACTCCACACAAGACCTTAGTCTCCGACATCAAGGGGAGAGGAATCCCGAGAGGCCCCTGAGCTACTCACATGGGGACTGGCCTTTCCTGAGGCCAGCCAGAACGGGTCCCTGAGGTCCCCGTCGTAAGTCGAGAGCACCTGCCGCAACTCGAGAAAATCCAGGAGGTTCTCCCCTCCAGGCGAGATGAGGCCCATTTCCACTGAGGCGTCTCGAGGCTAATTACACCTAACCTCTGGAACTTCCAAAGGGTCCTTCACACCCTTGCCTGCAACTCAGGAAGTTCCCCGACATACCCGTCTCCACTCGAGAGTAAGCACGAGATTCCCGCCCACATCCAGCAGAGACCCGTTTCCGCCTCCTAGCTCGAGAGGAGGGATCCTTTCCCTGCGTGGTCGGGAAAGAATTCCCGGCGTTCCCGTCACATCTCACGAGGAGGCGCTCTCTACAGGAAATGGCGAGAGGAACTCCAGGGTCGTGCCACCATTCCCAGAGTCCCCCAGATGTCTCAGTCCATTCCAGGGAAACCTGTTTTCCCTGCACTGTCTCGACTTTCTAGCCGAGAATGGACTCACACCACGGTGGCACGTGGGACATCCCTGTGGGAAAGCCTCGTGGGAAAGCCTCGTGGGAAAGCCTCGAGGGAAAGCCACAGATCCCTTGATCCAGGCGAAGGGAAGCGTGACACTGCTGCTACAGCTCGGGAGGAAAGCGCACGTGCATGCCCCCACTCGAGACGAGGACTGACTCCCCTGGGGAGACTCCAGAAGTACCCCAAGAAGCATGTCAGCACTGGAAGAGGAATCCTCAGATTCCGGCACCGAAGCCACACAAGGTCTTAGGCCCCGGCATCGACGGGAGAGGAATCCCGAGAGGCACCCGTGCAACTCGCATGGGGACTGGCCTTTTCTGAGGCCACCAGAGCGGGTCCCTGAGGTCCCCGTCGTAAGTCGAGAGCACCTGTCGCAACTCGAGAAAATCCAGGAGGTTCTCCCCTCCAGGCGAGATGAGGCCCATTTCCACTGAGACGTCTCGAGGCTAATCAAACCTAACCTATGGAACTTCCAAAGGGTCCTTCACACCCTTGCTGCAACTCAAGAAGTTCCCCGACATACCCGTCTCCACTCGAGAGGAAGCAGGAAAGTCCCGCCCACATCCAGAGGAGCCACGTTTCCTCCTCATTGCTCGAGAGGTTTGATCCTTTCCCTGCGTGGTCGGGAAAGAATTCGCGGCATTCCCGTCCCACATCAAGAGGAGGCGCTCTCCAGAGGAAAAACGAGAGGAACTCCAGAGTCGTGCCACCATTCCCAGAGTCCCCCAGATGTCTCAGTCCATTCCAGGGAAACCTGTATTCCCTGCACTGCCTCGACTTTCAAGCGAGGATCGACTCACACCACAGTGGCACGTGGGACAGCCCTGTGGGAAAGCCTCGTGGGAAAGCCTCTTGCGAAAGCCTCGAGGGAAAGCCACAGATCCAGTTGATACACGCGAAGGAAGCGTGACACTGTTGCTACAGCTCGGGAGGAAAGCGCACGTGTATGCCCCCACTCGAGTAGAGGACTGACTGCCCTGGGGAGACTCCAGAAGTACCCCAAGATCCATGTCAGCACTGGAGAGGAATCCTCAGGTTCCGGCACCGACTCCACACAAGATCTTAGGCCCTGGCATCGACGGGAGAGGAATCCCGAGAGGCCCCGAGCAACTCGCATGGGGACTGGCCTTTCCTGAGGCCACCAGAGCGGGTCCCTGAGGTCCCCGTCGTAAGTTGAGAGCACCTGCCGCAACTCTAGAAAATCCAGGAGGTTCTCCCCTCCAGGCGAGATGAGGCCCATTTCCACTGAGGCGTCTCGAGGCTAATTACACCTAACCTCTGGAACTTCCAAAGGGTCCTTCACACCCTTGCCGCAACTCAAGAAGTTCCCCGACATACCCGTCTCCACTCGAGAGGAAGCACGAGAATCCCGCCCACATCCAGAGGAGCCCTGTTTCCTCCTCCTAGCTCGAGGGGAGGGATCCTTTCCCTGCGTGGTCGGGAAAGAATTCCCGGCATTTCCGTCGCATCTCAAGAGGAGGCTCTCTCAACAGGAAAGGCGATAGGAACTCCAGGGTCGTGCCACCATTCCCAGAGTCCCCCAGATGTCTCCGTCCGTTCCAGGGAAACCTGTTTTCCCAGCACTGCGTCGACTTTCAATCTGAAGATCGACTCACACCACGGTGGCACGTTGGGACAGCCCTGTGGGAAAGCCTCGTGGGAAAGCCTCGAGGGAAAGCCACAGATCCCTTGATCCACGCGAATGGAAGCGCGACAGTGCTGCTACAACTCGAGAGGAAAGCGCACGTGCATGCCCCCACTCGAGAGGAGGACTGACTCCCCTGGGGAGACTCCAGAAGTACCCCAAGATCCATGTCAGCACTGGAGAGGAATCCTCAGGTTCCGGCACTGATTCCACACAAGGTCTTAGGCCCCGGCATCGACGGGAGAGGAATCCCGAGAGGCCCCGAGCAACTCGCATGGGGACTGGCCTTTCCTGAGGCCACCAGAGCGGGTCCCTGAGGTCCCAGTCGTAAGTCGAGAGCACCTGCCGCAACTCGAGAAAATCCATTAGGTTCTCCCCTCCAGGCGAGATGAGGCCCTTTTCCGATGAGGCTCCTCAAGGCTAATCACAATTAAACGCTGGAATTTCCCACGGGTCCTTCACACCCTTGCTGCAACTCAAGAAGTTCCCCGTCATACCCGACTCCACTCGAGAAGAAGGACGAGAGTCCCGCCCACATACAGAGGAGCCCCGTTTCCGCCTCATAGCTCTAGAGGAGGGATCCTTTCCTTGCGTGGTCTGGAAAGTATTCCCGGCGTTCCGTCGCATCTCAAGAGGAGGCGCTCTCCACTTGAAACGGGAGAGGAACTCCAGGTTCGTGCCACCGTTCCCACACTCCCCCAGATGTCTCATTCCATTCCACAGAAACCATGTTTTCCCTACACTGCCTCGACTTTCAAGCTGAGGATCGACTCACACCACGGTGGCATGTGGGACAGCCCTGTGGGAAAGCCTCGTGGGAAAGTCTCCTGAGAAAGCCTCGAGGGAAAGCCACAGATCCCATGATCCACGCGAAGGGAAGCTTGACACTGCTGCTACAGCTCGGGTGGAAAACCCACGTGCATATCTCCACTCGCGACGAGGAATGACTCCCCTGGGGAGACTCCAGAAGTACCCAAGATCCATGTCAGCACTGGAGAGGAATCCTCAGGATCCGACACAGACTCCACACAAGGTCCAGGCCCGGCATCGACGGGAGAGGAATCCCGAGAGGCCCCGAGCAACTGCATGGGGACTGGCCTTTCCTGAGGCCACCAGAGCGGGTCCCTGAGGTCCCCAGTCGTAAGTCGAGAGCACCTGCCGCAACTCGAGAAAATCCAGGAGGTTCTCCCCTCCAGGCGAGATGAGGCCCATTTCCGATGAGGCTCCTCGAGGCTAATCACACCTAAACCTCTGGAACTTCCAAAGGGTCCTTCACACCCTTGCTGCAACTCAAGAAGTTCCCCGATCATACCCGTCTCCACTCGAGAGAAGCACGAGAGTCCCGCCCACATCCAGAGCAGCCCCGTTTCCGCCTCATACTCGAGAGGAGGGATCCTTTCCCTGCGTGGTCGGGAAAGAATTCCCGGCGTTCCCGTCGCATCTCCAAGAGGAGGCGCTCTCCACTGGAAAGGCGAGAGGAACTCCAGGTCTGTGCCACCATTCCCAGCAGTCCCCCAGATGTCTCAGTCCATTCCAGGAAACCTGTTTTCCCTGCACTGCCTCGACTTTCAAGCCGAGGATCGACTCACACCACGGTGGCACGTGGGACAGCCCTGTGGAAAGCCTCGTGGAAAGCTCTTGGAGAAAGCTCGAGGAAAGCCACAGATCCCTTGATCCACCGCGAAGGGAAGCGTGACACTGCTGCTACAGCTCGGGAGGAAACGCCACGTGCATTGCCCCACTCGAGATAGAGGACTGACTCCCCTGGGGAGACTCCAGAAGTACCCCAAGATCCTATGTCAGCACTGGAGAGGAATCCTCAGGTTCCGCACCGACTCCACACAAGACCTTAGTCTCCGACTAATCAAGGCGTGAGCAGGAATCCCGAGAGGCCCCTGAGCTTACTCACATGGGACTTGGCCTTTCCTCGAGGGCCACGCAGGAACGGTCCCTTGAAGCGTTCGCCCGTCGTAAGTCGGAGAGCACCTCTGCCCGCAAGCTCGAGAAAATCGCAGGCGGGTTCTTCACCCTCCAGGCTCGAGGATGAGGCCCATTTCCACTGAGGCGTTCGTCCGAGGGTAATTCACACCTAACCTCTGGAACTTCCAATAGCGCGTCCTTCTCACACCCTTCCGCAACCTCAGGAAGTTCCGCTACATAACCCGCTCTCCACCTCGAGAGTAAGCACGACAGATTCCCGCCCATATTCTATCTAAATATCTCCGTTTCCGCCTCCTAGTCGTAGAGAGGGATCTTTTCCCTGCATCCTCTCTCTTT